>NC_057797.1:134633443-134821628 GCF_018294505.1 Triticum aestivum | reverse complement strand
ATAAAGGGGGGTCGGGGTGGTCCGACTTGGATGAGGGGCCGGGCGGCGAGGCGGCGGCAACTCGGACTCCGGCGGAGTCCGGCTCGGCCACACGCTGGGAGGCGGCGGTGCTAATGGGCCGGCTGGGCCTTCAGCCCAGGTCGGTCCGGAACTTTTTTTTAATAAATTGCGCCGCGAAGAAAAAATTCAAACAATAAAAAAAATAAAATTCCTAAAATTCCAGAAATAATTTTCACCGTCCTCCCCTAATATTTAGGAGAAAGTGAACATTTTTCTGGACTAAATGCAAAATTTTCCCTAATTTAACTGAATAAATGTCAAACAAAATTCAAATAAAATAAATTTTTATTCAAAATTGAATTTCCATTACTTCCTCGCTGTTTGGAGGAAGTCAAATTATCTTCTCTCATTATTTTATTTATTTTGATATAATTGGAAAAATAATTTCAAATAAAAATCACTTTGATCCCAATTTCCAATTTTGAAAATTCAAAAATGGAATTTTATGAAAACCTCCAACTCTCTCAAATGGTCCTTGAGTTGCTTAAGGTCTCTAGGATCAAAATGTCCAAATAAACCAAATTCAAAATGCAAAAAATCATGGAAGCATATGATGACCTAATAATTAATATCCAAATTGTAAATTGGGATGTTACAAACCTACCCCCCTTAAGATGAATCTCGCCCTCGAGATTCAGGTTGGCTAGCAAAAAGGTGTGGGTGGTCTTTCTGTATGTCTTCTTCTCTCTCCCAGGTGGCTTCTTCCTCGGTATGGTGACTCCACTGAACTTTGCAAAACTTGATGACCTTGCTGCGTGTAACTCGGTTGGTAAACTCAAGAATCTTGACGGGTTTCTCCTCGTAGGTTAGGTCACTCTCCAACTGAATTGCTTCCAGGGGCAATATATCTCTTAGAGGAACATCGGCCATCTCTGCATGGCACTTCTTCAACTGGGAAACATGAAACACATCATGAACTCCTGACAAACCTTCGGGTAATTCCAACTTGTAGGCAACTTCTCCGATACGTTCCACAACTCGGTATGGTCCTACAAATCACGGGGCTAGCTTTCCTTTGACCCCAAATCGTTTAACTCCCAGAAGTGGTGACACACGAAGATATGCTCTATCTCCGACTTCATAGGCTACCTCCTTGCGTTTAGTGTGAGCATAACTCTTTTGCCTGGACTGAGCTACCTACAGTCTATCACGAATCAACTTAACCTTCTCTTCAGACTCTCTAATTAAATTTGGTCCGAACAATTGTCGTTCTCCAACTTCATCCCACATCAATGGTGTCCTGCACCTCCTTCCATACAAGGCTTCGAAAGGGGCCATTTTCAAACTGGCTTGGTAGTTGTTGTTGTATGAGAACTCTGTGTAAGGTAAATTATTATCCCAACTAGATCCATAATCTAGCGCATAAGCTCTCAACATGTCTTTCCAGAATCTGATTGACTCTCTCAGTCTGTCCATCTGTCTGTGGATGAAAGGCTGTACTGAACTCTAGCCCGGTACCCAAAGTCTGGTGTAATTGATTCCAAAACTTCGAGGTGAACTGTGTTCCTCTATCTGATACGATGGTCCTCGGAACTCCATGCAGACATACGATCCTGGTCATATATATCATGGCCAACTTCGCGCTCATATAAGTGGTGTTCACGGGGATAAAGTGAGCCACTTTCGTCAAGCGATCAACTACTACCCAAATGGAATCATATTCCTGATCGTGTCCTGGGTAATCCAGTGATGAAATCCATGCCAAGCTTATCCCACTTCCATTCGGGTATTGGCAAAGGCTGAAGTAATCCTGCTGGCTTCTGATGCTCTGCCTTAACTCTCTGACATACATCACATACTGCTACATACTCGGCAATATCCTTCTTCATACCTATCCACCAGAAACATTCTTTCAAACCCAAATACATCTTGGTGTTTCCTGGGTGAATCAAGTATGGCGAGTCATGAGCCTCCAGAAGTATTAACTCCCTGATCTCTGAATCATTGGGCACATAAATACGATCCTCAAACCATAAAGTTTCGTGTTGATCCTCACGAAAACCTTTGGCCTTTCCTTTATTCATCTTCTCCTTTATGTCCGCAATCTCCTTATCAGTCGTCTGGGTTTCTCGAATCTTTCCCAACAACATGGACTAAACTTCCATCGCTGCAATAAAACCTCTTGGAACTATATCCATTCGAAGTTCTCTGAGATCGTCGGCTAACTCCTAAGGTAATCCTCCGGTTACGAGAGTATTAACATAACTCTTGCGGCTCAAAGCTTCTGCTACAACATTGGCCTTTCCCGAATGATAATGCAGCTTCATATCATAATCCTTTATGAGCTCCAACCATCTCCTCTGCCTGAGATTCCACTCCTTCTATGTCAAGATGTACTTCAAAGTCTTATGATCCGTGTATACATCACAACGGTTTCCAATAAGAAAATGTCTCCAAGTCTTGAGCGCATGCACTACGACTACTAACTCCAAATCATGTGTGGCATAATTCAACTCATGAGATCGAAGCTGACGTGAGGCATATGAAACAACTCTTCCGTCTTGCATAAGTACACCTCCAAGTCCTTGGCGAGAAGCGTCATAATATACTTGGAAATCCTTGTGTATATTCGTAAGAATTAGCACTGGGGCTGTAACTAAATGTTTCTTCAACTCCTGAAAACTGGCCTCACATTCCTCGGTCCATTTAAACTTGGTGTCCTTCTTCAATAACTCCGTCATGGGCTTCACGATCTTGGAAAAATTCTCAATGTACCACCGGTAATATCCTGCGAGTCCAAGGAAATTACATATCTCTCCAACTGAGGTGGGTGCCAACCATTCTGTGCCAGATTGAACCTTAGTAGGGTCTACTGCTATACCTTCTCCAGATATAATAGGTGCGAGAAATCCAACTTCCTTTAACCAAAACTCACATTTGCTGAACTTGGCATATAGCTGATGTTCCCTGAGCTTCTCTAGAACCAAGCGCAAATGTTCCTTGTGTTCTTCTTCATTCTTCGAGTACACCAATACATCATCAATGAGCACCACAACAAACTTATCCAAGAACTCCATGAACATCTTATTCATCGTACTCATAAAGTAGGCAGGGCATTAGTCAAACCAAAAGAGATGACTGTGTACTCATATAGCCTGTACCTTGTGGTAAAAGCTGTCTTAGGTATATCCTGTTCTCGGATCTTATGCTAGTGGTATCCTGAGCGAAGACGATCTTGGAGAATACTTTAGCTCCCTGCAGCTGGTCAAACAAATCATTGATCATCGGTAGTGGGTATTTGTTCTTGATCATCACCTCATTCAGTGCATGATAATCAACAACCATCCTCAAAGATCCATCCTTCTTCTCAACTAAGAGCACTGGGGCTCCCCACGGTCATGAACTTGGTCGAATATAACCTTTCTCCAGTAACTCCTTATTATGTTTCTTAATTTCCTCCAGATCGTTTGTGGGCATTCGATACGGTCTCTTTGATATTGATCCGATGCCTGGTAAAAGCTCTATCAAAAACTATATGTCTCGATCTGGTGCCATGCCTGGTAGTTCCTCCAGGAATACGTCGGGATAATCCTTCACAATTGACACTTCCTCATGAACAACTCCCGAGAGTGAATTTACTTGAGTCCTCCTTGGTGCATGCCCAGACACATACTTGATCTGTTTCCCTTCTGGGGTGGTGAGAAGAATTGACTTGCTAGCACAATCGGTATTTCCTCCGTACATCGATAGCCCATCCAAGCCTAGTATCACATCCAATCCTTGTGACTCCAAAATAATTAGGTCTGAGGGGAAAACATGCCTACCTATGGTCAATGGCAACTAAAAACATCCCCTGGTAGCCATATACTCCGCTCCAGGTGAGATCACTAACATAGGTGTCTTAAGGGCTATGGTGGGTAACTTAAACTTGTCCGCAAATCCCCTTGATATGTATGAATGCAATGCACCGGTGTTAAAAAGGACAATAGCTATAAACGACTTAATAAAAACTAACCAATAACTGCATCAGGCTGCTCTTCAACTTCCTCCATGTTGACGTGATTTACCTGCCCTCTGGTGAAAGGGTTGGGCTTATTTCTAGAGCTTCCATATCCATTACCATTAGTTACCTCAGAACAATCGTTGGTGTAGTGTCCAGTCTTCCCGCACTTGAAACAGGTAACGTGACTAAGATCCTTCTTGGCGGAGGTTGATGGGTTGGAACGGCTCTGACTGCTATTTCCTCCATTCCCATTCTTAGGGCCACTATGGTTATGTGAACTTCCTCCATTGTGAGAATGGCCTCCATGGTTATGATGGGTATGTCCTCCCGAATTCAGGGTAAAATGAGGCTTCTATTGAGCTCCAGAGTTGTACTTCCCCTATCAATACTTCTATTTGCGGTTCTCTATCTGCTGCTGCTTGCCTTCAATCATGAGAGCCCTGTCTACAAGCTCCTAATAGTTGGTGAATGTTGCCACCATCAACTGCATCCTCAGCTCATCATTCCGCCCCTCCATAAACTTCTCCTGCTTTGCGGCATCTGTGGCCACATCATATGGGGCGTAGCGAGCTAACTTGCTGAACTCATCCACGTACTGCTCCACAGTACGATTTCCCTGGCGTAAGTTGTGGAACTCACGCTTCTTCATACTCATAGCTCCAGGTGAGACATGTGCAGTGCGGAGGGCTTGTTGAAACTGATCCCAAGTGACATTGGCCATGGGGAAAGTGGTTGTGTAGTTCTCCCACCATGAGGCTGCGGGTCCATCTAGTTGATGTGCGGAAAAGAGCACCTTCTCAGCATTTGTGCAACCTGCGGTGGTTAGCTCCCTTCCAAATCTTGTGAAAGTGCGTTAAGTCGACTAGAGGGGGGTGAATCGGCGATTTTTATGAATTCTTCACTGAGGAATTTCAGGGTGAGGAAATTTCTAAGAGAAGAACTACTTGTGGCGGAATAAGTACTCAGAAGTAAACATAACAGAACATGAGCATGGTCTTCATGATGAAATGAAAACAAGCACAGAGTACAGAAAGCGTAAACACGGGATAACACAGGATGAGGACAAACAGACTGAAGAAATTGAACTGAGGAAATTGAGAAAGTCTTCAGTCAAAGTCCTCAAACAGATATGAACAAGCACACAACATAGAAATGAGGAAATGGAAGGGTTGAGGAAATGGAACCAAGTAGCTTGGTGAAGACAATGATTTGGTAGACCAGTTCCAACTGCTGTGACAGTTGTACGTCTGGTTAGGGCGACTAGGTATTTAAACCTGAGGACACACAGTCTCGGACACCCAGTCCTAAACACACAGCTCAGGACACTCAGTCCTCACAGTATTCCCCTTGAGCTAAGGTCACACAGACCTCGTCCAATCACTCATGCTAAGTCTTCACGTGACTTCCAAACCTTCACAGACTCGGTCACTCGGCGATCCACAATTTCCTCTTGGATGCTCTAGACCATGACACCTAACCATATGGAAGATGCACAGTCTTCAAAGGTAACAAGTGTCGAATCCACGCAGGATCAATCTCTTCAGTGATGCTCAATCACTTGGGGTTTGTAGGTGTTTGGGTTTGGGTTTGGGTTTGGGTTTCCCTCACTTGATGATTTTCACTCAAAGTCCTCGAAGGATGGGATGCTCTCAAATGACAAGTGTTAGTTTCTCTCAAAGCAGCCAACCAGCTAGTGGTTGTAGGGGGCGGCTATTTATAACCTAGGGACCAGCCTGACATGATAAGACATAAATGCCCTTCAATGATATGACCGTTAGGTGGAAGGATATTTTGGGACAGCTGGCGCGTAGCATAGTAACGGTCGGAAATTTGACTAACAAATTCCTCAGGGCTATCATGTTCCTCACTGTGTAGGCAATCCGCACTGGCGAATTCCTAAATCCTCGGTCAGAACAATTTCCTCAGAGACCAGAAGAACATCGTCTCTGTCACTGAAGAAATTGACTGAGCTGTATGAGATTTCCAATGGCTTCACTCGAAGGGATTGGTAGGTGTAGGATTTGAGTTGAGCATCAGTTGGAAATTTTTCCTAGTATTTCCTCGACCCCCTTTAATAGTACGGTGTTTCCTATGACTCAAGAAAGAGAAAATGAAACTACGAAAACAAAAGTCTTCATGCTTCATGTTCCTCGAATGAATACCAAGTCTTCAGGATCACACCAATTTCTTCACTTTCAAAGCCTTCAGAAATTCTTCAGAAATACAAAGTCTTCAGTTGAAGAACTTCATTTTTAGGGGTCGACTTTCTTTGTAAATATCAAACTCCTCATAGACTTATAGACCCGTGTACACTTACAAACGCATCAATCCATTAACCTATAAGTCTTTAATACACCAAAATCACTAAGGGGCACCAGATGCACTTACAATCTCCCCCTTTTTGTTGAGTGATGACAATATAGGTTAAGTTTTCAACAGGGATAAACATATGAAGTGTGAATACTGATATTGAGGAATTTGATTGCAAGATATAGAAGAACTCCCCCTGAAGATGTGCATAGTGAGGAATTTGCTTTTGAAACAATGCACACTTTGCAGAGTAGAATCATGGAGATCTCCCCCTATATCTTGTAATTCATACACGCATTTAACATATAATATGAAGAATTTGAAATGCATGATGAAATATGGTGACTGACGTAATTCAGCATGCGTGCATTAACATTAATGAGGAGTAAACATGCAGAAAAACTCAGCAAAAGTATCAGACCACCATAGAGTTTAAGTTTACAACTCGATCCAGCAAAGTCTTCAAAAGAACGAGTGTTGTAACTTATAAGAAAAAAACATCCATATAACTAGACCCGCTTGAAGACTAACTCAAATTTCTCCCCCTTTGTGATCGAATGGCCAAAAGGATCAAAAATGAGGACTAGCGCCCCTGAGGAATGTCATGTTGATGGAGGAGCGCCAGCGTTGTTGGGGTCATTTGTTGTTGTAGGGCCTGCCGCAGTGTCGTCCAAGTCTTCATACTTGTTGGTGTCGCGGGATGAAGAATATGAGCTGGCCACCAAGGAAGGAACTTTGACCTTCCTGAATTTCTTCGCTGGAGGTGCAGACCAGTCAAAGTCCTTCTTGAGACCCATTTGCTTCAGATCTTTTTCACCAAACAGATGTGATAAGACAGCCCAGGTGTGACCGAAAACTTCATGGAGGTAGTAATGGTTTTTCTTCACTAAATTATGTGTAGCAGTCATGTTGTGAAGAAGAGAACCAAACTGACGCTTAACCCATTTATGGTTTCGATCCACCTTCTGGTGAAGACTAAGAAGCAGCTCACGGTCAGTCATCACCCTGGGAGCTGAGGCTTGAGGATTTGGCTTGGATGCATTTGCAGCAGAATCATGAGTGGCAGAGTCATCATTGGTGGAATAAGATGCAGCTTTGCGAAACTGACCATCCCATGGACGAATGCCTTCATCAATGATAGCAGGTGGCTTGCCCTTTTCATCAGCTCAGGAATTTGTCTGCTTGAGGACTTCAATTGGGGGCAGGTAGCTGAGGTGATTCTGAAAACCAGCCTTGTAGTTTTGTGAAGACCTTGTTCTGAGGAATCTCATAATCCAAGGAGCATAAGGCTTCAACTCAAACAGAGAGAGTGCAACATTGGCCAGAGTCCTCATGAAGAAATCATGATAATTGACAGGAATGCCATGTATGATTTTGAATAGTAGATTCTTCATGATGCCAACAATTTCCTCATTAGATGAGTCGTGGCCTTTGATAGGACTCATTGTCCTCGTCAGAATGCGATAGACTGTTCTGGGCACATATAGCAATTCCTTCACGAGGAATTTGGTCCTTGGGGCTTGACCGGGCTTCAGGGGCTTCATTACTACTTGCATGTAATGGGCAGTAAGTTCAGGCTCCTAGTACAGGCAACGCGCTCCTTCAAGGGGTGTACTGATGGGCAGGGCCTGAAGTAATTTAGAGACCGGTGCCTTATAGTGAGTGTTATCAGTCATCCAGTCCAATACCCAAGTGTTGATATCATCAGCATCACCTGTTATGTGCAGTGTAGCGTAGAACTGAAGAATAAGCTCTTCATTTCAATCAACAATGTCAGAGGAAAAGTTGAGGAGGCCTGCAGCATGAAGCACACTGAGGACGGGAGAGAAGCAAGGTAGTGATTCCATGTCCACATGAGGAATATGCTCGTGGTAGAAGACTTTATCCTTGTTGAAGAGCACTGGAGAATAGAAATTGGCCTGGCTGGCAGTCCAGAAGCGCTTCCTCCTAAGACGAGCAAAGTCATAAGGATTGTAGTCCGTGAAGAATACATGCTCGTCGAAGAAGTCATCAGCCTTGAATTTTTGCTTTTTGAGAAAGGATCCTTTGGCTTGGGCTGACGGGTATCCGTCAATTGCATCACCACCTCTGGAATCGCAATCTCAGGATCCAAAGTCTGAGGAATGTCAGGTTTTTCCTCAGTAACAGCTTGGGTCTCCAATTCTTCACTAACATTTTCTTCAACACTAGTGGCTCGAATCTCTTCTTGTACGGACGGAGTGGCATGAGGTTCTTCAGATACCATTTGTACTTCAGTAGTGACAGGGGACTGAGGAATTTGTTGTAGGGGTGTGAACAGAGTAGAATTGGGGTGCTAACTTTCCCAAAAGTCGCCGTTCAACACTGGAGTTGTGCACCCAATGTCCACATCCTCTTCTTAATTCATTTCTTCAACGCCGGCCTCTTGAGCAGTAAATTGAGGCATGGGCGATGAGACTATTGGGGTTGAAGGGATTGCATCCGCTTCAATTTCTTCATCCAACTGCTCTGAAGAAGCAGTAGAAGGAATGTCTTCATCGGATCTTCTTGGGATCACGCATTCTTCATCAAAAGGTACAAGGTCCTTTGATGGCATGGATGAGATAGGAACATCATCAATTGGATTTTGAAGCGAGCTGGTCAGTGGCTTCATCTTCTTCGGAGCTGAAGAATCTGATGCAGTTGATGTCTTCCCTTTCTTCACGGCTGCACGCTCTGCAGCCTTGGTCTTCTTCACATCTGATGCAGATGGAAGGATCAGAGATGGTGTTTGTGCAGGAGGAGCAGAGGAATTTGGTTCAAGATCTTCAGGCACAACTGATGTAGTTGCCCTGACTTCTTCATTTTCTTCAAGCGCAACACTAGTGGTTGCCCTGGCAATTTCTTCAGCGGCTGGAATGCAGTCATCAGCCCTGGTACTAGCATTTTCTTCAGCAGCCTGAGTATCATCAGCGATGCTGGCATTTTCTTCAGTAGGCTGAGCAGATGCTTCAGCCTGAGGATTTTCTTGTTGCGTTGGGGCTGCAACATTGGAAGTGAACTGTTTAGTTATCTTTACAAATCTGACTTTGGCTCCAAGCCAGTCAGCACAGTAGCGATCAAATTCATCACTCAGTTTCTTGATCTCAGATTGAAGAGCAACAAGTTCTTCAAGTGAAAGCTTCAGAACGTTTTGCTTCAGAAAGCGCTCTTTCTTGTACTACGCTTTCTTTACCCTCCTTCCTTGTTCAAATTTCCATTTTTCTTCATCAAGGAAGTGAGTCAGTACATGACTTGACCAGGAGTGAGGTTCAGCTCAGGCAGAGGTGTGTTGGGGTCCTTGTGCCATAAGTCAATGAAGTCTAGGATCAACTTCGGATCTAGCATCAATGGCACATTGCTGCCTTTGGCCCTAGCGGCCCTGTGTTACCTATCTTTGATGATTTCAGTGAGTTCTTCATCATCAACTTCGTCATCATCGGACGGTACTTGAAAGGCGACCTGCTTCTTGTGAGGACTTGGTCGAGAGCGTCGTCCAGCAGTGGCATTTGTCTTCAGCAGAGAGGGGCCAGTTGATGAATTTGGTGCAGCTGAAGAACTAGCAGAAGCTCATGAGACAATAGAGATGCGTGTTGTCCTTTGGCACGAGGCAAGATGCGCACGTGCTGAGGATTTTGATGGAGGAGCTGGTGCGGCTTGAGGAATTTGCCGTGAGGGCTTTGAAGAATTTGGCCATGAGGGCAATGGGGTTGAAGCACTTGGCTTATGAGCAGGCTTCTTTGGCATGGCCTTATTTGGCTTGCTTGCAGAGGCCTCAACAGTGGCAGCAGCAGCAGCAGCAGAGTCTTCATTAAATTTCCTCACTGCTTCCTTAGCTACTCTGGCTAGCTTGGCCTAGCGCTTGGCCCATTCATCAGGATAATCCTCACCACGCTTGAGGCTGGTGGGATCAGCTTCTTGGCCAGGTGCCAATGGAGGTCTTGGGCATGGAGGATTGAGAGCGAACTTCTTCATATACTTGGGAGTAACATATATGTACTCTCCCCATTCCCGTGCCCATCTCATCTCTATCCTTTGGATGCGCACTTTGCACTCATTCTTGGTTTCCTTTCCATGGGTGGCCTCATCAGGAGTGCAATAATCCTTGTAAATATCCTCAGGAATTTCAAACGCAGTGTTGACCTCAGGCCTTTTTCCTCCCTTCTGTGGCTTCTTGCCATCTGCCATTTTCTTCAGCTGAGGGGTTTTGAGCGATTGAGTTCTCTGAAGAGGTATGCAACTTTTCTTTGAGGAACGCTGCAAATGAGTTAAGTTTACGAGAACCTAGTGATTTAGCAGCGGACATGTGTACCTATGAATAGAGTATAGTTGCGAGGAATTTGGAGAGGTCATATGCGTTCTCAGAAGGTTTTGCAATAAGAACAATTTTGAGGAATTTGACTAGATGAATCTTGAGGAATTTCACTAAGCGTTCTTTGACTTAGGTTCCAGAGTTGTACAGATTTGAAAATCCACACAACTAAGGAATCTTGAAGAAAAATTTGCTTAGAGAAACAGATCAAGAACAAATGTTATGGAAGGTGTCCAGTGTGTGAGGATTTGAAGAATAAACACCTTTTGAGGATTTGAAGGAAACATCCGAATCAACAAGGGTAGTAAAAGTAACTTTTAATTACCCTGGACGAAGAACACGATGAACTAGGAAGTGTAGATTTGAAGCTCGTTGGTTCAGATCTTCCACGCCCTAACTTGGCTGAGGCAGACAGCTACGGTGGCGGCTGAGTGAAGAAATCCGCGTCCGGTGTGAGTATGGCGGCGACGAGGTCAAGGCAGTGAAGCTCTTCCTCACCTGCGATGATGGAAGTAGTGGCAGCACTAGGGTTTCAGAGCTCGAGCGAGGGAGTGATGTCGAGCGGAGTAAAAACGGAGTGAGGAAGGGAGAGGGGTATTTATAGCCGAAGTGAAAAACTGCTCGCTCAAGGAAATAGGACGAATGTGCCCCTGACCCTTCTCATTCGCACGACATGTGTTACCCACGTACTGAGAGGTGACGATCGTGTGTGATCGTGGGTGAAGAGGATAAGTATTATTGTGGAAGGTGTAACCGTTTGAGCGGCAAAGGCTGAAAATACAGATAAGATAAGTTCAAAGTTCCGTTCACAATTTCTTCAGCTCACAAGGACATGAATAATTTGTTTTGATGAGTGAGAATTTTGAACGAGTTTCAAATAGAACGCACATGAATAATTTGTGAATAGACTAGGTTGAGTTTAGCATAGAGGGGGAAGGGTCCGATGACATTCACTTAGCAGAACAAGCAACTTGAAGAAATACCAATGAAGAAAAACGACAGAAAGGGTGAAGACATTGCAAAGTGGAATAAATTGAACAACTGAGGAAAAACTCAAATTGAAGATTTTCAACTTTTGGTGGTGGCGTGACCCACCGTATAAGAATGATGATTTCAGACACCGCGTACAATTGTCGTAGGGTTCTGAGAAACAAATTCTTCGTTAATTTCTTCACACTTAGAGTGTTAGTCTTCATTGATTGAAGAAAAACGTTTCTTCATGTGTTGCACATCTAAGTTATCAATTTTGCATAAGTGTTAGGATGAGTGTCCTTTTCAAAGAACATTCGAAGATTCTAGGATATTTAGCTCACATCGCAACTTGCTAAATCTCTTCTCATCCAAGGGCTTAGCGAAGATATCGGCTAGTTGTTCTTCAGTCTTCACATGCTCAATAGAGATGTCGCCCTTTAACACAAGATCATGAAGAAAATGATGACGAATTTGAATGTGCTTTGTCTTCGAGTGCTGAACTGGGTTATGAGCAATCTTGATGGCACTCTCATTGTCACAGTAGAGTGGAACATTCTTCACGTTGACGCCGTAGTCCTTGAGAGTTTGCTTCATCCATAGCAGTTGAGCACAGCAAGAACCAGCAGCAATGTACTCAGCTTTAGCAGTAGACAGTGATACACAGTTCTGTTTCTTCGAGGACCAATAGACCAAGGATCGTTCAAGGAAACGGCATGTGCCAGATGTTGACTTGCGGTCCACACGATCACCAGCACAGTCAGAGTATGAATATCCAATGAGATCAAAAGTCGATCCCTTGGGGTACCATAATCCAAGTGTTGGTGTGTGAGCTAGATATCGAAGAATATGCTTCACAGCCTTATGGTGTGATTCCTTCGGTGTAGCTTGAAATCGGGCACACATGCAAACACTAAGCATAATATCTGGCCTAGATGCACATAAGTACAATAAAAAACCAATCATGGAGCGGTATACCTTTTGATCAAAGTCAGTACCATTTTCATCAGTGCATAGATGGTCATTTGTGGGCATAGGGATTTTGACTCCTTCGCAATCTTGCATGCCGAATTTCCTCAGTACATCCTTGAGGTATTTCTCTAGAGATATGAATATATACCATTGCGCTGTTGACGAATCTGAAGACCTAAGAAGAATTCCAATTCTCCCATCATAGACATTAGATATTCTTCACTCATCATATAGGCAAATTCATCACTGTAACGTTGGTCAGTACAACAAAAAATGATATCATCAACATAAATTTGGCACACAAACAATTCACCATCATAAGATTTAGTGAAAAGATTTGGGTCAAGTGAACCGGGTTTGAAGCCTTTCTTCATGAGGAATTCCTTCAAACTATCATACCACGCCCGTGGGGCCTACTTGAGGCCATAGAGGGCCTTATTGAGTCTAAAGACTTTCTCAGGATTCTTTGGATCTTCAAAACCTGGGGGTTGAGAAACATATACTTCTTCCTCAAGCTTACCATTGAGGAATGCACTTTTCACATCCATTTGATATAAGATGATATCATGATGGTTAGCGTAAGCAAGTAGTATGCAAATAGCTTCAAGTCTAGCAACAGGTGCAAAAGTTTCATCGAAATAAATTCCTTCAACCTGTGTGTAGCCTTGAGCTACAAGTCGTGCCTTATTCCTCACCACAAGGCCATTTTCATCTTTCTTGTTGCGGTAGATCCACTTTGTGCCAATGATATTGTGCTTGCGAGGATTTGGACATTTGACTAGTTCCTAGACGTTGTTGAGCTCGAATTGATGTAATTCCTCTTGCATAGATTGAATCCACTCGGGCTCCAGGAATGCTTCATCTACCTTAGTGTGCTCTATGATAGATATGAAAGCAAAGTGCCCACAAAAGTTAGATAAATGTGAAGCTCTTGAGCGTGTGAGAGGACCTGGAATGTTGATGTCGCTGATGATTTTCTCAATTTGCACTTCATTTGCAACGCAAGGACGAGTGGGTTGTCGTTGTGGAATTTGATCAGTATTTTCTTCAGCAACATTTTCCTCAGGTGCATCAGCATGACATTCTTCATGTTCTGGAATGACTTCTTCAGCAGATTCTTCGGTAGGAATGACATCCTCAGTAGTCTTGAACTTAATAGATTCCTCAGGAGGTATTTCATCCATCACAGGAGGTATGTACTCTCTTTGCGAGCCATTAGTCTCATTGAACCACACATCTACAGTTTCAACAACCTTGTGGAGATAGGTGTTGAAGACTCTGTAGGTGTGCGAGTCCTTACCATAACCGAGCATAAAACCTTCATGTGCTCTCGGTGCAAATTTACAACTGTGATGAGGATATCTAATCCAACATTTAGCACCGAAGACTTTCAAATAACTCACATTGGGTTTCTTGTCAGTGAGGAGTTCATATGCAGTCTTCTGGAAGAATTTGTGAAGATATACCATGTTGATGACGTGGCATGCAGTATCAATTGCCTCAGGCCAAAAGCGAGGAGGCGTCTTGTACTCATCAAGCATAGTGCGGGCCATCTCAACAAGAGTCCTGTTCTTGCGCTCCACGACGCCATTTTGCTGAGGAGTATAAGGAGAAGATAACTCATGAGTAATACCAAGTTCATCAAGATAGTCATCAAGACCAGTGTTCTTGAACTCAGTTCCATTATCACTTCTGATGTGCTTGATCTTCACACCAAAGTTGGTGAAGCCCTCGAGGAAAATCATTTGAAGACTTCCTGCACTTCAGTTTTGTAAGTGATGATATGCACCCATGTATATCAAGAATAATCATCAACAATGACTAAGCCATATAAAGATGCAGCATTAGTAAATGTGGCATAGTGAGTAGGGCCAAAGAGATCCATGTGAAGCAATTCAAATGGTCGAGTAGTAGTCATGATAGTCTTCGCTGGATGCTTGGCCTTGGTTATCTTTCCAGCTTCACAAGCTCCACACAAATGGTCCTTGAGGAATTTGACACCCTCGATGCCAATGACATGCTTCTTCTTCGTGAGTGTGTGCAGATTCCTCATTCCAGCATGACCAAGTCGTCGATGCCATAGCTAGCCTTCTGAAGCTTTTGCAAGTAGACATGTAGCAGGTTGTTGTCCTGTAGAGAAATCAACAATATACAAATCTACTCTCCTAAAGCTTTCGAAGACTTTGGAATTGTCAGCTTCCATGATCACAACACAACGATACTTGCCAAATACAACAACCATATCAAGATCACAAAGCATTGAGACAGACATGAGGTTGAACCCTAAGGAATCGACAAGCATGACTTTGTCCATGTGTTGATCCTTTGAGATTGCAACCTTACCTAGACCGAATACCTTGATTTTGCCTTTGTCAGCGTAGGTGATATGCTTCAGATGTGACGGAGATAGAGCAGAGTCCATCAATAAGCTCCTATCACCAGTCATGTGATTTGTACATCCACTATCGAGGACCCACTCAGTGGCTTTGGATTGATCATCCTGCAGATAAATTAGTGCAACTTACGAACTCATATACTTCATCAATGAAGAATATGGTATTAATTTCATCAGATCAATTTCATCAAGCAATAGAACATATAAAGCAGTATGAGGACGTGAGAAATGAAAATTCATTTCTTCATGATTAGCTTGCGTCCTTTCAAGCAAATTTAGGTCTCCAGCAAATTCTTCAGACGATTAAGTTCGTCTAGAGACCTAACCTAGCATAAGAGATTAGTTCTTTTTCTTCACCACCCACATCTAAAGGGGTGGCAAAGAGTTCATCATTCTGCGAGCTCCATAAGAGAACGGTTGCATAGATAGCATAAGAGCAAGCAAAGAAATTCTTAGAGGACTTATGACGATAATGATTTGAAGAATAATGCACATATCCATAATCCTTAGATCTTCTTTGCGAAACAGACGGATTAGCACAATGATGCTCATGTGAGGACTTTGATCCTTTTGAGGAATTTGATCCACATGAGGAGTTTGGTCCGTATGGGGACTTGGATCCATATGAAAATTTTGATCTGGGGTTCCTATTCTTCACAGGTGGTGTCATGATGACATTCACCTAAAGATTTTCAAGGCACCTTTTGGGAACCCAGATTTTCTTCACAGGAGAACCATTCCTGTAGTTAGTGCCAACATATCTAGCAAATACTTCACCATTCTGATTTTTGAACAGTTTATAATTGGAGTCAAATGACTCATCAGAAGAATATGAAGATTCACATGTAAAGCCAGATAAAGTAGATGGATCCACTGATGGTCCCTTTGCAGCAACCCATGAGGTTTTGGGATACTGCTGAGGTTTCTAGTAGGTCCCATCAGCATTGAGTTTCCTCTCAAAGGCAATACCCTCTTTCCTAGGGTTCCTATTGAGGATCTGCTTTTTACGCACGTCAGAAAGAGCCTGATGCCCTTTGAGGCTTTTGTACATGCCTGTCATATACAATTCCTTCAGCCCTGCATCATCAGTGATACTAGCAATGTCCTCAGAAGAGGAATTAGTTATAGCAGAGGCAGTTGAAGAATTTGCAGCAATGGAAGTATTTGAGCATTCAGGTGAAGGATTAGCAGTTTCACATTCAATGCACTTCAAACATGGAGGAACAAATTCATCCTGAGTAGCGTTGATCTATTGAGCAAGTAATGAATCACGCTCCTTCTGAAGATCTTCATAACTCACTCTTAACTGCTCAAGATCTTGCTTTCTTTGAAGAAATTCATAAGAAAGCTTCTCATGATCAGATAGGAGAGTGTTATGATGACCTTGAAAATTGTCAAACTTGGACTGAAGTCTCTGAATATTTTCAGTCAAAATTTTAGTGCGATCCATTTCTTCACCCAACATATCGTCGCTCTCATTTAGCATGTTTTGAACTTTTTCCAAAGCTCTTTGTTGTTTAGTGGGAAGGGAAGCAAGTTTGACATAGCTGGGTCCAAATTCATCACCAGATTCATCATCACTGGACTCAGATAAGTAGCATTCAGTTGCCTTGGCACCTTTTGCAATAACGCATGGTGCAGAGGATGATGATTCTGGATTGAAAGTCATAGCCTTACGCGATTCCATGAGGTCCTCGAACCAGGGTTAATGCTGAGATCGATGACTTTCATAGACCTCAAAGAGTCTGTTCTAGATGAGTTTCGCATGGCTAAGATGCATAACGTTCCTGAACAGGTTTTGGGACAAGATGGAGCAGATGATGTCCTTCGCCGTGAGGTTGAGTAGCGTGTACTTGCGAATATCATCATCCTCCGCCTTCTTGCATAGGTCAGTAAGACCAATTTTGGTGACAGCCCAGAGTTCGTTGTTCCTCGCCATGAGGCGCTTCTTCATCATGGCCTTCCACTTGGGATAATCATGACCGTCAAAGATGATGCATGTCACAGTATTCACTCATGTGGTCGACATAACTAAAACTCTAGGCGGTTAAACCAAAATCGCACAAAACAAGGGAGTACCTTGCTCTCATACCAATTGAAAGGGTGTTAAGTCGACTAGAGGGGGGTGAATAGGCAATTTTTATGAATTCTTCACTGAGGAATTTTAGGGTGAGGAAATTGCTAAGAGAAGAACTACTTGCAGCGGAATAAGTACTCAAAAGTAAACATAACAGAACATGAGCATGGTCTTCATGATGAAATGAAAACAAGCACAGAGTACAGAAAGCATAAGCACAAGATAACACAGGATGAGGACAAACAGACTAAAGAAATTGAACTGAGGAAATTGAGAAAGTCTTCAGTCAAAGTCTTCAAACAGATATGGACAAGCACACAACACAGAAATGAGGAAATGGAAGGGTTGAGGAAATGGAACCAGGTAGCTTGGTGAAGACAATGATTTGGTAGACCAGTTCCAACTGTTGTGACAGTTGTACGTATGGTTAGGGCGGCTAGGTATTTAAACCTGAGAACACATAGTCCCGGACACCCAGTCCTGAACACGCAGCTAAGGACACTCAGTGCTCACCGTATTCCCCTTGAGCTAAGGACAATTTCCTCTTGGATGCTCTAGACCATGACACCTGATACGTCTCCATCGTATCTATAATTTTTTATTGTTCCATGCCAATATTCTACAACTTTCATATACTTTTGGAAACTTTTTATACTATTTTTGGGACTAACATATTGATCCAGTGCCCAGTGCTAGTTCCTGTTTGTTGCATGTTTTTTGTTTCGCAGAATATCCATATCAAACGGAGTCCAGATGGGATAAAAACTGATGGAGATTTTTTTTGGAATATATATGATTTTTGGGAAGAAAAATCCACGCGAGACTATGCTCGAGGGGCCATGAGGCAGGGGACGCCCCCCAGGGGGAAGGCGCAGCCCTGACCCTCGTGGCCACCCCGTAAGGAAGTTGATGCACTTCTTTCACCGCAAGAAAGATAATATCCGGATAGAGATCGTGTTAAAATTTCAGCCCAATCGGAGTTACGGATCTCCGGGAAAATAAGAAACGGTGAAAGGGTAGAATCTGAAATTGCAGAAACAGAGAGAGACAGAGAGACAGATCCAATCTCGGAGGGGCTCTCGCCCCTCCCGTTCCATGGAGTCCACGGACCATAGGGGAAACCCTTCTCCCATCTAGGGAGGAGGTCCAGGAAGAAGAAGGAGGAGGGGGCCTCTCTCCCCCTCGCTTCTGGTGGCACCGGAGTGCCACCGAGGGCCATCATCATCACCGCAATCTTCACCAACAACTTCACCGCCATCATCACCAACTCTTCCCCCCTCTATGCAGTGGTGTAACCTCTCTCTTACCCGCTGTAATCTCTACTTAAACACGGTGCTCAATGCTATATATTATTTCCCAATGATGTATGGCTATCCTATGATGTTTGAGTAGATCCGTTTTGTCCTATGGGCTATTTGATGATCAAGATTGGTTTGAGTTGCATGTTTTATTATTGGTGCTATCCTATGGTCCTCTCCGTGTCGCACAAGTGTGAGGGATCCCCGCTGTAGGGTGTTGCAATACATTCATGATTCGCTTATAGTGGGTTGCGTGAATTACTGAAACACAAACCCGAGTAAGGGGGTTGTTGCGTATGGGATAAAGAGGACTTGATGCTTTAATGCTATGGTTGGGTTTTACCTTAATGATCTTTAGTAGTTGCAGATGCTTGCTAGAGTTCCAATCATAAGTGCATATGATCCAAGTAGAGGAAGTATGTTAGCTTATGCCACTCCCTCATATAAAATTGCAATAATGATTACCGGTCTACTTATCGATTGCCTAGGTACAAATAACTTTCTCGTAACAAAAAGCTCTTCACTAAAACTAACTTAGTTGTGTATTTATCTAAACAGCCCCTACTTTTTATTTACTTGCTCTTTATTATCTTGCAAACCTATCGAACAACACCTACAAAGTACTTCTAGTTTCATACTTGTTCTAGGTAAAGCGAACGTCAAGCGTGCATAGAGTTGTATCAGTGGTCGATAGAACTTGAGGGAATATTTGTTCTGCCTTTAGCTCCTCGTTGGGTTCGACACTCTTACTTATCGAAAACTGTTGTGATCCCCTATACTTGTGGGTTATCAAGCCATTTTTCTAGCGCCGTTGTCGGGGAGCAATAGCGTGGGGTGAATATTCTCGTGTGTGCTTGTTTGCTTTATCACTAAGTAATTTTTATTTGTTGTTATTAGTTGTTTTCTATCTTTAGTTATGGGTAGGAAACGCAAAATACCAAAAAAAATTAGTTGTACCTACTAAACTAATGGTTGAAGAACCACTCAAAATCTATCACACTGCTGAAGCTTATTACTTGGATCATCTTCGATCCCTATGTGCTCGTGCTGAAACCCCAACTAGCTTAGTTGAGGGAAAATCTTTAGATGAGCATGCTTGTTATGTGCAACACCGCATATCTGAAAAGGGGGGAATTTTACTGGGTCAAATTCATCGTTTGCAATGCTATGCTTGGAATTTATGTGAAATATATCATATTACTTGTTGTTCTGAAAACCCTAAGAAACACCTCCCCTATCAATGTGAGTTTAGTGATAATGGAATCGTATCTTCGTATGCTAAGGGTGTTTAGAATTACTATGATGTTCAACAAATTGGAGAAATTGTTGCTTTTAAGGGTGCTTATGAAATTGCTTCTTTGATTGAAATGTATGATGCTACAGTTTACAAATCTGAAAATTTTGACATACTTAAATATTGCTATGATAATTATGCTTCTAATTCCTATGTTGAACCATATATTGAGGACTACTCTGCTGTCCAAGAAGAGACTAATATCTTGCAGGAGTCTATGGAAGAAGAAATTGATGAAACTATGAGCTCATTGGATGAAAAAGATGATGAGGAGAGCGAAGAACAAAAGGAGGAAGAGCGGATTAGCTACCTGTGCCCACCTTCTAATGAGAGTAACTCTTCAACTCATACATTGTTTAATTTCCCTTCGTGCTTACCGAAGGATGATTGCTATGATCCCATTGATTCTTTTGAAATATCCCTTTTTGATGATGCTTGCTATGCTTGTGGCCAAGATGCCAATATGAAATGCTTATGGAGATGAACTTGCTATAGTTACTTATGTTAAACATGAAATTGTTGCTATTGCACCCACGCATGATAGTCCTATTATCTTTTTGAATTCTCCCGACTACACTATATAGGAGAAGTTTACCCTTATTAAGGATTATATTGATGGGTTGCGTTTTCCTATTACACATGATGATTTTGATGAATATAATATGCATGTGCTTGCTGCTCCTACTTGCAATTATTATGAGAGAGGAACTATATCTCCACCTCTCTATGTTTCCAATACATTACAATTGCAAGAAACTGTTTATACTATGCATTCGCCTTTACTTTGTGTCCATGAATTGTTCTTTTATGACATGCCGATGCATAGGAAGAGAGTTAGACTTCGTCATTACATGATATATGTTACTTTGTGCTCACTACTAAATTACAAATCATTGTTAATTAAAATTGGCTTTGATATACCTTGGGATCCGGGTGGATTCATTACTTGAGCACTATATGCCTAGCTTAATGGCTTTAAAGAAAGCGCTGCCAGGGAGACAACCCGGAAGTTTTAGAGAGTCATTTATTTCTGTTGAGTGCTTTCATATAGTTTAAAAACAACAAAAATAAAGAGGGGAATCCAAAACTTTTCAAAAAGGAAAGTGAAAGTGAGAAAGACAAGCATTGTTGAAGTGGGAGAGCTCCTTGAACTTTATTTAGGCTTACTGAAACTTTGTGCATCTTGATTACAGAAACTTCTCAACAAAAATAATTATCCCTTTGTACAATTCCATTCTATTATAAAAATAATGTGCCAAGGTTTGCCTTTAGGATGTTTTAGATGCTTGTTGGTTTGTACGGTGCAGGACAGAAACTTTGGCTGTAGTGCGCGATTTTACATTTTTTACTCGAATGTAAAATGGTTCTGATTCTTTTTGAACTGTCTTTCTATACAAATTTTTTGTTTTTCCTAATTTTGGCAGAATTTTTCAAGTATCATAAGTATGGTTAATGTTCAGATTGTTACGGACTGTTCTGTTTTAGACAGATTCTGTTTTTGATGCATAGTTTGCTTGTTTTGATGAAAATAACGATTTATATCAGTGGATTAAGCCATGAAAGAGTTATACCACAGTAGACACAATTCAAAAACAAAATATGAATTGGTTTGCAACAGAACTTAGAGTAGTGATTTGCTTTATTATACTAACGGATCTTACCGAGTTTTCTGTTGAAGTTTTGTGTGGATGAAGTGTTCGATGATCGAGAAGGTTTCGATGTGAGAAGAAGGAAGAGAGGCAAGAGCTCAAGCTTGGGGATGCCCGAGGTACCCCAAGTAAATATTCAAGGAGACTCAAGCATCTAAGCTTGGGGATGCCCCGAAAGGCATCCCCTCTTTCTTCAACAAGTATCAGTATGTTTTCGGATTCGTTTCGTTCATGCGATATGTGCAATCTTGGAGCCTCTTTTGCATTTAGTTTTCATTTTTCTTTTATGCACCATGCTGGTATGAGGTAGTATGAGGTAGTCCTTGGTTGATTTATAGAATGATCTATGCACTTCACTTATATCTTTGAGTATGGCTTTATAGAATGCTTCATGTACTTCACTTATATCATTTGAAGTTTGGATTGTTTGTTTCTCTTTACATAGAAAACCGCCATTTGTAGAATGCTCTTTTGCTTCACTTATATTTGTTAGAGCGTGGGCATATCTTTTGTAGAAATAATTAAACTCTCTTGCTTCACTTATATCTATTTAGAGAGATGACATGAATTGGTCATTCACATGGTTAGTCATAAAATCCTACATGAAACTTGTAGATCACTGAATATGATATGTTTGATTCCTTACAATAGTTTTGCGATATAAAGATGGTGATATTAGAGTCATGCTAGTGGGTAGTTGTGGATTAGTAGAAATACTTGTGTTGAGGTTTGTGATTCCCATAGCATGCACGTATGGTGAACTGTTATGTAACGAAGTCGGAGCATGAGGTATTTATCGATTGTCTTCCTTATGAGTGGCAGTCGGGGACGAGCGATGGTCTTTTCCTACCAATCAATCCCCCTAGGAGCATGTGCGTAGTACTTTGTTTCGATAGCTAATAAACTTTCGCAATAAGTATGTGAGTTCTTTATGACTAATGTTGAGTCCATGGATTATACGCACTCTCACCCTTCCACCATTGCTAGCCTCTCTAGTATCGCGCAACTTTCGACGGTACCTTAAACCCACCATATACCTTCCTCAAAACAGCCACCATACCTACCTATCATGGCATTTCCATAGCCATTCTGAGATATATTGCCATGCAACTTCCATCATCATCATATACATGACTTGAGCATTCATTGTCATATTGCTTTGCATGATCATAAGATAGCTAGCATGATGTTTTCATGGCTTGTCCGTTTTTTGATGTCATTGCTACACTAGATCATTGCACATCCCGGTACACTGCCGAAGGCATTCATATAGAGTCATATCTTTGTTCTAGTATCGAGTTGTAATATTGAGTTTTAAGTAAATAAAAGTATGATGATCATCATTATTAGAGCATTGCCCCAGTGAGGAAAGGATGATGGAGACTATGATTCCCGCACAAGTCGAGATGAGACTCCGGACGAAAAATAAAAATAGTAAATAAAAAAAGAGAAAGGCCAAAAAAAAGAGAATGCCCAAAAAGGAGAAAATAAAAAATGAGAGAAAAAGAGAGAAGGGGCAATGTTACTATCCTTTTACCACACTTGTGCTTCAAAGTAGCACCATGTTCTTCATATAGAGAGTCTCTTGAGTTATCACTTTCATATACTAGTGGGAATTTTCATTATAGAACTTGGCTTGTATATTCTGATGATGGGCTTCCTCAAATGCCCGAGGTCTTCATGAGCAAGCAAGTTGGATGCACACCCACTTAGTTTTCAGTCTGAGCTTGCATACACTTATAGCTCTTAGTGCATCTGTTGCATGGTGTCGGTGTCAAAACTGGCGGATCTTGGGTAGGGGGTTCCGAACTGTGCGTCTAGGCCGGATGGTAATAGGAGGCAAGGGACACGAAGTTTTACCTAGGTTCGGGCCCTCTTGATGGAGGTAAAACCCTACGTCTTGCTTGATTAATATTGATGATATGGGTAGTACAAGAGTAGATCTACCGCGGGATCAGAGAGGCTAAACCCTAGAAGCTAGCCTATGGTATGATTGTTGTTCTGTATGTTGTCCTACGGACTAAAACCCTCCGGTTTATATAGACACCGGAGAGGGTTAGGGTTACACAAAGTCGGTTACAATGGTAGGAGATCTACATATCCGTATCGCCAAGCTTGCCTTCCACGCCAAGGAAAGTTCCTTCCGGACACGGGACGAAGTCTTTAATCTTGTATCTTCATAGTCCAGGTGTTCAGCTGAAGGTATAGTCCGGCCATCCGGACACCCCCTAATCCAGGACTCCCTCAGTAGCCCCCGAACCAGGCTTCAATGACGATGAGTCCGGCGCATAGATTGTCTTCGGCATTGCAAGGCGGGTTCTCCTCCAAATTCCGTGTACCTGTTGAATAAAGTCTGGTTTCTTATAAATGTTGCGCTCCTTGGCTTCTACACCCAATAATGGTCGTCTCCCACGTGTCAAATGAATATGAAAAGTTTGAGTATTTTTACATCCACACCCCTAGCCGCGTAAATGAGCCGCCCATTTAAGGGGACGAGGATTTAGATCCAAACCACACCTTCTCCCCTTCGCGAGTGTTCATTAGAGCGCATCCGACAAAGGTCCATACCATCATGGCCAGCCGTCGCAACTCCTCCTCTCGCCCTTCCAGCCCTCAGCCTAGATATTGGGAGAGATGCTCCATCCCGCATAGCGAGCTAGTGACGCTCCAGACCAAGGGATTTCTCCCCCGGCCTATATGGTCCCGGTTCGAGCCGGTCTTGCCATCTATAATGGCGGAGAGCAAGCGGAGAGTTCCCCTAATCCCTCCAAAGGAGAGCGGGTGTGCCTCGTCCATTATTTAATAAGAGGGCTCAGATTTCCAATCCATCCATTTCTCCGGGGGCTCCTGGAGTTCTATGGCCTCCAGCTACACAATCTCACGCCTGCCTCCGTATTGCATATCGCGGGCTTCGTAGCCCTCTGCGAGCTGTTCTTGGGTGTTGAGGCTCATTTCGGGCTGTGGAAAGAGCTATTCTGCCTTGTGCCCCATTATCAGAAGGGGTCGATATTTCAAGTGGGCGGAGCCGAAGTGTGGCGCATCGCCGGGACCGGATATCTATCCAGAATCCCAAAGAAGGCGTCCGAGGACTGGCCTTCGGAATGGTTTTACATAGAGGACGTCCCGCTGCCGGATCCTGTCCGGATCGGCCTCCCTGAGTTCGACAGTGCTCCACTAAAGAAGCGCCTAAGTTGGCGTCCACGGAGCCCTCAGAGGGAAAGTGACAAGGACGTCCATTACCTGATGGGTCGGATAAGATTGATAGCTCATTCCGGACTGATCATGATTGGGGTCATGGCCGCATGCATCATGCAAGGGGTGCAGCCGCTACAGTACTGAGGCCACCCCATGTGGGACTTCAACGGGGAGGACGACGCCACCCGCTACGTCCATAAGGGGCCGGATTCGGTTGCGGCTCTAACAAAGACCTTGTCCGCTTTGTACAAGGGAGAAGAGGAGGATTTTCTCCGCGTCGACCCGAAGGGTGGATTTTCTATGTACAATCCCCCAAGCTGGGTAAGTGGTCATATTTACCTGCCCATTCGTTTTATATTCCCATTGTTAAATATTCAGTCTAACGACTTCAATGCAGGAGCTGCGCCAGACTGTTAAAGAAATGAACAGCCCTCCTCCACAACCTGAGGACCCAGGACGGTCCCTCAGCCCGGCCTCTCAAGAGGATCCGGACTTATCTGTGGAGCTGATTGATGGAGTGTTCCATCAATTGAGCAAGGACAACGCCTTGGTGGCCATTACGACCGATTACCCAGGGCTAATCCCGGCCTCCCAGGTAACTGAGATCGAAGTCCCAGTACCCCGAATAGGGGTCTGCCCTATCGTGTTTTCAGTTTCCTGATTACAACCGAACCTTACAGGGGAGGTTTTTGAGACGGGAGGCCGAACCTGTGGCGACAAGCCAATGAGGGGCCGCAGGGCCCCATGGGCAGAAAAGAGGTGCAGTCCGGACCAAGGCATCAGCGCAAAGGTATGGCGCGCCCCCTTATCCAGGTGTTATGCCTTCAAGGCATATTAACACTCATGCTCTCTTCAGGACAAAGCGACCTCGCCGGACTATATCCGGAGAGGCTTCCAATCGCGCCTCCACCAGCGAGGCTCCAAAGCCTGGTCCGGAGGCGGGGGCGAACACAAGGCGCGCACCGGACGCTCCTCCGACGGAGGATGTGGACAGGTTGTCTGCCACCCACTCTAAGGTGGAGAGTACCATGAACCACAGGCATCGCCGGACAATTCTTTGCGACGCTTGTTTCTCCCAAGAGGCATTAGATGCCTTTAATTCGGGAGATGCGTACCTCCGTGCCGCTCAAAATGGTCTAGCCAGAGCCACGGAGCAATATGTAAAAGACATACAGGTAAGAAATTTTTGGTAATTATATAGATGTGCCAGTAGCCCCCGAGACTTGAAACAGTTAGAATAATTGATTTAAGGATCATTTGTTATGCAGGTTCTTACAGAAAATTCCCTACTGTCCAAGGAGCTGGAAGAGTGCAAAGCCCAACATGAGGCCGCACTAGCCGCGGCAGGGGAGCCCAAGGAGACCCCCTCTGGTAATATACACTTCGGAAGATAAGTATTTTGTGAAGCACGGCATGGGTGCGAATCTGACAAATGAAATTGCAGATGGCGCCGGATTGAATCCGGAAAGGCAACACCTCCTACGCCAGCTGAAGGCTGGTGAGAAGGTGCTGACAAAGGTGAGGCGGGAGAAGAACGATCTCCAAGATGCCAACACCAAGCTGGGCATCGACCTGAATGATGTTCGTGCCCAGCTGTCAGACTCCGTTAAGGAGAATCAGCGGCTTCGGCGCGGCATATTTAGTAAGTGCTTGAAAGAACCTTTGAAAAAAAGTTCGGCGGGGAAGTCGACTAACAGAGTAATGTCTGTAGGTGTGCTAACAGGTCGTCCTGCAGAGGAGATGCCCGATTCTACGGGTGACCTTCTTCCCGAGCTCTCGCAACTGCTCGAGCGAGTTCGAAAGGCGATGCAAGGCGTCGCCCAGGCCCTGTGGCCATCCATCTCCATGCCTGAAGGTCTTGGAGAGCTTGCGGAGAAGCTAAAGGGAGCACGGCGGCGCTTCCGATTGTGGAAGATATCGGCCTGCCATCAAGGCGCTAGAGAGGCCTAGGCCATGGTGAAGACGCGGTACACCAAGGCTGACCCCAACCACATGGCCGAGGTTGGTCTTGTGGGGCCCGATGGGAAGGAGATCCCTGTAAGCTTAGTATACGGCCAAGTAGAATTGGCCGCAAAGTATTCCCAGCAGGACTGTAAATTAGACAGCCTATTAGATGGTATTGAAGAGGAATACGATCAGTCAGAATGACTATGTAATTTAATTAACATTTATAATGCCTTCTAGCCGGATTGTAGATCGTTTGTCATGGCCGACCTTTTCGCTTCAGCCTCGGGACCTGATGGTCCGGAGTGTGTCCGAATTCCCATGCGGTTATATAAGAACCGGGGAATGCATGGAGACCAGGCGTATGGGTCATTAGTGCGTGAACAGACAAGTGCCCGACTAGTTATGTTATATTACATGGTTAGTAAGAAACATCTTCCAGGGAGAATAGTTCCGTTAGGGGTTCCTTTCCCTGGGAGGCATGCCCTAAAGTGCATGCCCATTCTGCGAAAAAGACGCTGGAAAAAGCATCTGGGGGCGCATAAATAAATAAGTGAAAAGATCATCTTTTAGGTCACCGACCGAATATTCCCTTAAGAACGCTAGCTTTCGGCTTCACCCAGTCTGAGGTACACATCCGGCTGATCCGGCAGTAACAATCGTAGAGGTGCTCCCTTTACCGCCTAGCCGAATAATCGGGAACGTAGGGGTAAGCACAGGAGCCAGGCAACCCAGCTTGGCCAAAACTCAAGTCATATCGATGCATATAATGGTGAAATAAAAGGTACATGCGGAAGTGTAACACATGTGTTGGGCATAAAGCCCATATAAATAAGCTTCTGTTAAAAGAAGCCCCCAGGTTTAATGAGTGCGAATAGCACGTCATTTGATGAGCCTTTAAAGGCTATAAGAGAAAGGAAGGGGAGAAGGAGAGAAATGTAAGACAGACAGTATATAAAAAATGGACAGAGGAAGGAGACGAACACAGAGTCTGGCGCTAGGCATAGAATCTTCGGAGACGGGCTGCGTTCCATTGGTTCGGCTCGAGTCGGTAATCCAATGCATCTCGCAGGCGGTACGCTCCACCAGTCAGGACTTGGTCAATTATGAAGGGACCTTCCCACTTGGGCTTGAGTTTGTCCTTTTTCTTGTCCGGCAGGCGTAGAACTAATTCGCCAATGTTGTAATTTTTGGCACGTACTTCTCTGCTTTGGTATCTTCGAGCCTACTGTTGATAGAATGCGGAACGGGCTTTTGCCATGTCACGCTCCAATGCCTCCAATGCGTCCAGACTGTCCTGCCGATCGAGTTCGGCTTCTCTTTCTTCATACATGCGCACTCGAGGTGAGTCATGAATTATGTCCCAAGGCAGAACTGCCTCTGCGCCGTACACCATAAAGAATGGTGTGTATCCGGTGGTGCCATTTGGCGTGGTCCGCAGCCCCCAGAGTACGGAGTCGAGCTCCTCTACCTAGTGCGTGTTAGATTCCTTGAGGGACCGCACTAATCTGGGTTTGATGCCACTCATGATAAGACCATTTGCACGTTCGACCTGACCGTTGGTTTGTGGATGATAGACGGAAGCATAATCGAGCTTGATGCCCATGTTTTTGCACCAGAGTTTTACCTCGTCGGCCATAAAGTTTGTGCCGTTATCAGTGATGATGCTGTGGGGGACACCGTAGCGGTGTACAACCCTGGATATAAAGTCTATCACCGGTCCGGATTTGGCCATCTTAACAGGCCTGGCTTCTATCCATTTGGTGAACTTATCCACCATGACCAGTAAGTATTTTTGCTTGTGGGTTCCGCCTTTAAGGGGTCCAACCATGTCAAGCCCCCAGACCGCGAAGGGCCAAGTGATGGGGATAGTTTGGAGGGCGGTGGGTGGCATATGGCTTTGGTTTGAAAAGAGCTGGCAACCGGGGCATCGTTGGACTAAGTCCTGGGCGTCTGCCCGGGCCGTCGGCCAATAAAAGCCTGTACGGAAGGCCTTGCTTACAAGGGACCGAGCTGCAGCGTGATGACCGCCGAGTCCGGCATGAATTTCAGTCAGGAGGTTCCGCCCTTCCTCTTCGGAGATGCACCTTTGAAGGACTCCGGTAGTGCTTTTCTTATAAAGCTCTCCCTCGTGGACTTTGTAGGCTTTGGATCACCGCACTATGCAGTGTGCCTCATTTTGGTCCTCGGGGAGTTCCTGCCTAGTAAGGTAGGCGAGGAATGGTTCTGTCCACGGGGCGATGACGGCCATTATTACGTGGGCTGAAGGTGTTATTTCATTGGCAGAGCCTCCGATTGTGTCAGAATGTTCGGTGTCGGGCAGTGCGGTTGGGTCCGGGCTGTTATTGTTCGGCTCCCCTTCCCATACTACGGATGGCTTGAACAGCCTTTCCAAGAAGATGTCTGGGGGGCCTACATCACGTTTTGCGCCGATGCGTGCCAGGACATCTGCCGCCTGATTATTTTCCCGGGCTATATGGTGAAATTCAAGCCCTTCGAACCGAGCTGACATTTTTAGGACGGTGTTGCGATAAGCTGTCATTTTTGGATCCTTGGCATCGAAGTCTCCATTTATTTGGGATATTGCGAGGTTCGAGTCCCCGCGCACCTCTAGGCGTTGAATGCCCATGGATACTGCCATCCGGAGACCATGTAAAAGGGCCTCATATTCGGCTGCATTGTTGGAGTCTGTGTACATAATCTGGAGTACGTATTGAACTGTGTCTCATGTGGGGGACATCAAAATGATGCCAGCCCCTAGTCCGGCCAACATCTTGGAGCCGTCGAAATGCATGATCCAATTTGAATATGTGCCGTACTCTTTAGGGAGTTCGGCCTCTGTCCATTCTGCAACAAAGTCGGCGAAAACTTGCGACTTGATGGCTCGCCGTGGCTTATAAGTTATGTCGAACGGTAGGAGCTCAATGGCCCATTTTGAAATCCGGCCCGTTGCATCACAGTTGTTTATAATATCGTTAAGTGGTACTTCCGAGGCTACTGTTATTGAACACTCTTGAAAGTAGTGTCGTAGCTTCCGGGATGCCATGAATACCGCGTAAGCAATATTTTGATAATGCGGGTACCGTGATTTGCATGCAGTGAGGAAAGTGGACACATAATAGACCGGCTTGTGAAGTGGGGATTTGTGTATGTCCGTTTCTCGTTCGATGACGAGCACTGCGCTTACAACCTGATGTGTTGCTGCAATGTACAATAGCATTGGTTCGCCAATGTTTGGCGCGGCCAGGACTGGGTTTGTTGCCAATATGGCTTTTATTTCGTCGAGTCCGGCCATGGCTGCATCCGTCCATTCGAAGTGTTCGGTGCATCGAAGGAGGCGGTAAAGGGGTAGGGCCTTTTCTCCCAAGCGGGAGATAAAGCGGCTTAGAGCCGCCACGCATCCGGTTAACTTTTGTATTTGTTTGAGGTCTTTTCGGATATCCAATTGTGACAGAGCTCGGATCTTGGCTGGATTTGCTTCAATTCCTCTGCCGGATACAATGAAGCCCAAGAGCTTTCCGGCTGGAACGCCGAAAACGCTTTTTTCCAGGTTGAGCTTGATGTCGTATGTTCGGAGGTTATCAAATGTGAGCCTCAAGTCGTTTACTAGAGATTCGACATGTCTTGTTTTGACGACCACATCATCTACATATGCCTCCACTGTTTTGCCGATCTGGTTTGCCAATCATGTCTGAATCATGCGCTGATATGTTGCGCCGTCGTTTTTGAGCCCGAAGGGCATTGTGTTGAAGCAGAATGGGCCGTATGGTGTGATAAATGTCATTGCGGCTTGGTCTGATTGTGCCATCTTGATTTGATGGTAGCCAAAATATGCGTCGAGGAAACACAACGAATCGTGTCCTGCGGTAGCGTTGATAATTTGATCGATGCGGGGGAGGGGAAGGGATCCTTTGGGCAAGCCTTGTTAAGGTCTTTAAAATCAACGCACAGGCGCTAGGATTTGTCCTTGTTTGGTACCATCACCAGGTTTGCTAGCCAGTCCGGATGTTTTATATCTCTGATGAATCCGGCCTCCAATAGCTTTGCTAGCTCCTCTCCCATGGCCTATCTCTTAGGTTCGGAAAAACGCCGAAGAGCTTGTTTGACAGGTTTGAATCCTTTTAGGATATTTAAGCTGTGCTCGGCCAGCCTGCGTGGGATTCCTGGCATGTCTGAAGGGTGCCAGGCGAAAATGTCCCAGTTCTCTCGTAGGAACTCTCGCAGTGTGGCATCTACATCAGGGTTTAACTGTGCCCCGATGGAAGCTGTTTTATTGGGTCCGTTGGATGGACCTGGAATTTGACTATTTCGTCCGCCGGTTTAAAGGAGGTGGACTTGGATCTTTTCTCAAGTACCACATCGTCCCTGTTCACCGTGGAGTGCAGCGCAGTCAGTTCCTCAGCCGCTAGGGCTTCGGGTAGTGCCTCGAGGGCCAGTGCGGCTGTCTTGTTTTCGGCGCGGAGTGCTATGTCCGGATCACTAGCGAGAGTGATAATCCCATTAGGCCCGGGCATCTTGAGCTTCATGTACCCATAATGGGTATTGCTTGGAAGATTGTAAACGCTTCCAGCCCTAGCAGAGCATGATAACCGCTGCTGAACGGAGCCACATGGAACATGACCTCTTCGGACCTGTAATTATCCGACGTGCCGAACACTACATCTAGTGTGATTTTTCCTGTACAGCGCGCTTCTCGACTGGGGATTATTCCTCTAATGGTTGTGCTGCTTCGCTCAATGCGGTTCCAGTCTATTTCCATTTTTTGAAGGGTTTCCTCATAAATGAGGTTCAATTCGCTGCCGCCGTCCATGAGTACCTTCGTAAGACGAAAGTCGTCCACTATTGGACTGAGGACCAATGCGACTGGTGCTCAGGCTGTTCGGAATTTAGGTTCATCACTGGCGTTAAAGGTAATAGCCGTGTCACTCCATGGGTTTATTGTTGCTACTTGGTAGACTTCGGCAAGGCTGTGGAGTGTCCTTTTTCGCATATTATTTGATGCGAAAGTCTCGAAGACTGTTAATACCGTATTGGTGTCTCTGGGGTGGCTTTTTGTGGCCTCCAGAATTAGGAGATCTTCGCCAATTTTGGCCACCTGCCAGAGTATCCAACATGCTCTAAGGCTGTGAGTTGGTGTGGCGTCCTCTGTACTGTGAATTTTACAGGGTCCATTAAGCCATCCTTCCAGTACGGTTCCATGCCCTGTAGAGGGTTTTTGCTTTTTGGTGTTTGACCCGGGTGTCTGTCGATGATGCACCCTTTAATTTCGGACTGGGTTTGTATTCAGGGCCGGATCGTCCCAAAATTTTATTTTGGTTTTCCAGGCGCTTTTCATCGCACAGTACTTATGTACCATGGATGCTAAGTTAGTGAAGCGTGTAATATCACGGCGACTTATGGCGTTGAGGATTCCCTTGTCCGTGCAATTATTGCAGAAGATTGAGATTGCGTCTTCCTCGCGGCAGTCCCTTATCCTGTTCCTAACCAAGAGGAATCTGGCCCAGTAATGATGTACTGTTTCATCGGGCTCTTGCCTGATTTGGGATAGATCGCTTATGTTTGGGTGGGTGGGTGGAATTAAATCCGAAGCCCCACCCAATCTGAGGCTCAGAGGCCGAGCAATTTCCCAACTCGAAAATTTGGATTCCTGGATGTTGTCCAATGAATCCAGCCCATCGCTTGACTCTAAGTTCAGGTCTTGAGTGATATCCTCCCCTCTGCGGGTATCCGGCTTGGAGGGATCGGGAATCCGGACGTAGCTAGTCCTTAAGATATATGAAGGGTCGCCGCACTGTTCCTCTACCACGGCAACATGATGGGTGACTTGGGGAGAGTTAATCTCTCTCAGATCGGCTTTAGGCCCAATCTGGTCGTAATCCATAGCGACTACCAGGGCGGCGATGCGGTCCAAGAGCTCGTTTATGGAGGAGAGCTCCATTGGATCTAACCGCTCGGCGAGTTCCGAGCTGACATGAAGATTGTTTTCGATGGCTCGAGAGGTCATCGTCGGCGCAGAAGCCGAACAGGCGGTCATAAGAAGACCACCTAGCCGGAGGGTTTGGCCGACAGCCAAAGCTCCCTTAGCAACGGTGCCGTCTTTAAAGACGGGGCGAGGCATCCTTCCTGATGGCGACGACACAGAGGAACTCCCAATGAAAGCACCAATGTCGGTGTCAAAACCGGCGGATCTCAGGTAGGGGGTCCCGAACTGTGCGTCTAGGCCGGATGGTAACAGGAGGCAAGGGCCACGAAGTTTTACCCAGGTTCGGGCCCTCTTGATGGAGGTAAAACCCTACGTCCTGCTTGATTAATATTGATGATATGGGTAGTACAAGAGTAGATGTACCGCGAGATCGGAGAGGCTAAACCCTAGAAGCTAGCCTATGGTATGATTGTTATTCTGTATGTTGTCCTACGGACTAAAACCCTTCGGTTTATATAGACACCGGAGAGGGTTAGGGTTACACAAAGTCGGTTACAATGGTAGGAGATCTACATATCCGTATCGCCAAGCTTGCCTTCCACGCCAAGGAAAGTCCCTTCTGGACACAGGACGAAGTCTTCAATCTTGTATCTTCATAGTCTAGGAGTTCGGCTAAAGGTATAGTCCGGCCATCCGGACACCCCCTAATCCAGGACTCCCTCACATGGCAATCCCTACTCACTCACATTGATATCTATTGATGGGCATCTCCATAGCCCGTTGATACGCCTAGTTGATGTGAGACTATCTTCTCCTTTTTGTCTTCTCCACAACCACCATTCTATTCCACCTATAGTGCTATGTCCATGGCTCACGCTCATGTATTGCGTGAAAGTTGAAAAGGTTTGAGAACGTCAAAAGTATGAAACAATTGCTTGGCTTGTCATCGGGGTTGTGCATGATGTGAATATTTTGTGTGGTGAAGATGGAGCATAGACAGACTATATGATTTTGTAGGGATAGATTTCTTTGGCCATGATATTTTGAAAAGACATGATTGCTTTATTAGTAGGCTTGAAGTATTATTGTTTTTATGTCAAATGATAGACTATTGCTTTGAATCGCTCGTGTCTTAATATTCATGCCATGATTAGATATATGATCAAGATTATGCTAGGTAGCATTCCACATCAAAAATTATCTTTTTTATCATTTATCTACTCGAGGACCAGCAGGAATTAAGCTTGGGGATGCTGATAGGTCTTCGTCGTATCTATAATTTTTGATTGTTCCATGCCAATATTCTACAATTTTCATATAATTTTGGCAAGTTTTTATACTATTTTTGGGACTAACATATTGATCCAGTGCCCAGTGCCAGTTCCTGTTTGTTGCATTTTTTTCGTTTCGTAGAATATCCATATCAAACGGAGTCCAGACGGGATAAAAACTGACGGAGATTTTTTTTGGAATATATATGATTGTTGGGAAGAAAAATCCACGCGAGATGATGCTCGAGGGGCCCACGAGGCAGGGGGCACGCCCCTGACCCTCGTGGCCACCCCGTAAGGCGGTTGATGCCCTTGTTTCGCTGCAAGAAAGCTAATATCCGGATAGACATCGTGTTAAAATTTCAGCCCAAACGGAGTTACGGATCTCCGGGAATATAAGAAACGGTGACAGGGTAGAACGCAGAAACTGAGAGAGACAGAGAGACATATCCAATCTCGGAGGAGCTCTCGCCCCTCCCGTGCTATGGAGGCCATGGACCAGAGGGGAAACCCTTCTCCCATCCAGGGAGGAGGTCAAGGAAGAAGAATAAGGAGGGGGGCTCTCTCCCCCTCACTTCCGGTGGCACCGGAGTGCCACCGGGGGCCATCATCATCACCGCAATCTTCACCAACAACTTCACCACCATCATCACCAACCCTTCCCCCCTCTATGCAGCGGTGTAACCTCTCTCTTACCTGCTGTAATCTCTACTTAAACATGGTGCTCAACGCTATATATTATTTCCCAATGATGTATGGCTATCCTATGATGTTTGAGTAGATCCATTTTGTCCTATGGGCTATTTGATGATCAAGATTGGTTTGAGTTGCATGTTTTATTATTGGTGCTATTCTATGGTGCTCTCCGTGTTGCGCAAGCGTGAGGGATCCCCGCTGTAGGGTGTTGCAATACGTTCATGATTCGCTTATAGTAGGTTGCGTGAGTGACTGAAACACAAACCCGAGTAAGGGGGTTGTTGCGTATGGGATAAAGAGGACTTGATGCTTTAATGCTATGGTTGGGTTTTACCTTAATGATCTTTAGTAGTTGCGAATGCTTCCTAGAGTTCCAATCATAAGTGCATATGATCCAAGTAGAGAAAGTTTGTTAGCTTATGCCTTTCCCTCATATAAAATTGCAATAATGATTACCGGTCTACTTATCGATTGCCGAGGGACAAATAACTTGCTCGTAACAAAAAGCTCTTTACTAAAACTAACTTAGTTGTGTCTTTAACTAAACAGCCCCTACTTTTTATTTACTTGCTATTTATTATCTTGCAAACCTATCCAACAACACCTACAAAGTACTTCTAGTTTCATACTTGTTCTAGGTAAAGCGAACGTCAAGCGTGCGTAGAGTTTTATCGGTGGTCGATAGAACTTGAGGGAATATTTGTTCTGCCTTTAGCTCCTTGTTGGGTTCGACACACTTACTTATCAAAAACTGTTGCGATCCCCTATACTTGTGGGTTATCAACGCCTACCCGTCTGGAAGATGGATAGTCTTCAAAGGTAACAAGCATCGGATCCACACAGGATCAATCTCTTCAGTGATGCTCAATCACTTGGTGTTTGTAGGTGTTTATGTTTGGGTTTGGGTTTTCTTCACTTTATGATTTTCACTCAAAGTCCTCGGAGGATGGGATGCTCTCAAATGACAAGTGTCAGTTTCTCTCGGAGTAGCCAACCAGCTAGTGGTTGTAGGGGCGACTATTTATAGCCTAGGGAGTAGCCCGACATGATAAAACATAAATGCCCTTCAATGATATGACCGTTAGGTGGAAGGACATTTTGGGACAGCTGGCGCGTAGCATAGCAATGGTCGGAAATTTGACTAACAAATTCCTCAGAGCTATCATGTTCCTCACTATGTAGGCAATCCACACTGGCGAATTCCTAACTCCTCAGTCAGAACAAATTCCTCAGAGACCAGAAGAACTTCATCTCTGTCACTGAAGAAATTGACTGAGCTATATGAGATTTCCAATGGCTTCACTCTAAGGGACTGGTAGGTGTAGGATTTGAGTTGAGCATCACTTGGAATTTTTTCCTTAGTATTTCCTCGGCCCCCTTTAACAGTATGGTGTTTCCTATGACTCGAGAAAGAGAAAATGAAACTGCGAAAACAAAAGTCTTCATGCTTCATGTTCCTCGAATGAATACCAAGTCTTCAGGATCACACCAATTTCTTCACTTTCAAAGTCTTCAGAAAGTTTTCAGAAATACAAAGTCTTCAGTTGAAGAACTTCATTTTTAGGGGTCGACTTTCTCTTTAAATATAAAACTCCTCATAGACTTATAGACTTGTGTACACTTACAAACGCATCAGTCCCTTAACCTATAAGTCCTCAATACACCAAAATCACTAAGGGGCACTAGATGCACTTACATCTTGCGGAGTCAGTCATCAGCAACGATCGGCTTGATGCTGCTAAAGAACACCGGTAGATTCAACCTTAGAAAGTGGTCTAAGTTGTCTACTGGGGGTGGTGGCGGTGGGTTGTTGTTGTTGCCTTGGTTCTGGACTAGCAACTGCATCAAGGCATTCTGTTGTTGGATCAACTGAGTGAGCTCCGGTGGAAAGGCAAATGCGTGGTCACGTCTCGGAGACATCTGATAGGTTTTAGAGGGGTGAGAACAGAATAGAGTGAGGTTTAAAGAGATATTTCACTACCCATATGCACATGAGACAAACATATTCATTCCACACCACTCAATATCAAACAAGATTCATACATCGATCTAAGCTACCGTTACAAAATCTCGAGGACTATTACTATATACATGGAAGAACTTCTAATGGTGATATGGTGGTCGACTAGAAATTTTGATCGATGGAAGACTCCATAATATCTGCTCTAGCTTCGTCTTCATAATCATCATCACTGTTGGGGTCAGAGTCTGTGTCGTCTAGTGTGATGTAATCTTCTGAACGAATGTCCACTCCAGGTTTGGGATCCCCCATGAATGTTCCTAGCTTCTTCTTCTTCTTCAGGTCTTCATTCTTCTCCAATAGTATAGCAATTTCTTCTTCATATCCATCGCGTGTAGACTTGAGTTCCTCTTCTAGCTCCATGTTCCGGGTCATCACCTTCTTCATGTCTATCATGTTGGTGCACATCTGGTTCTCATAACGCAGAATGTGCTGGTTCAACTCCTGTATGTAGGCTACAAAGGATTTATCCTTCCTGGTGTGAATCATCTCCCATTGATCTTCTCGGCATCCACATATCTGGTAGGTGGTATCCTTAATATCCTTGTTGTACACTTCGCCTATGCGTCCAATGGCGATGTGGGCGGCCATGCTCTTTCCTAAACTCTAGGTTGGTGCATCAAAGGAAAACTCAATGGGCTCGGTAACTGGTGTAAAAGTCCTTCGTGGAACATGAACTTGAATCGTCCAGCGCTCCTCTTCTGGTAAAGTGGCGGTGTAGGTTCTAGTGAAGCTTGGTATGCCGATGTTCAGGTATCTCATGACTTCCTTCAAGTGTCATCTGAAAGGTGTGTCATCATCTGGTTGAGTGAACTTGTTCCATGGGTCCGCCATCTATAGAGTAGAAATGGAGAAGAGTTAGAAATGAGTAGAGAAGAGTACCCTATAGCTTTTCCTAGCGGCCGCGTCCTACAGTCAGCGTGTGCTTCGATACCATCTTGTAGTGACCCAATCCCAATGGACCATAGTCTCTGTGCTTAAGTGTCATCCCTGGATTGGTATTGTTGACACACATAGTACTCGAGGATTTATTACAGAGTTCAATCACACACTTATTACATCGAGTGTCTCAAAAAGAGTACTTATTACAATAATATGGCTGAAGGTCATCTAAATAAGATAAATGTGGAAGCTCCGAATATAAATGAGTCCATCCAACTCCACGGCAAAACTGAGTGCATGACAACAACCTACCGAACCTTACTCTTCGTTTGAAAATTCCGCAACATGCTATGTTGCAGCCGCGTAGGTCAGCACATGGAATATGCTGGCAAAATAACACTATAGAGCAATGAATAAAATAACAGCTATCACTACATGCATATTTGGCTAGTGGAGGCTCTATGGTTATCATTTGCATAAAGCTAATTTTTCCATACAACAAAGGAATAGATTTTATTTAACTACAAAGTTTATGTCATTATTGAGAAGGTACCCCCATCTCAAATCCCAAAATAATATTAATAACCCAACAAATTCATTAAGCAAAGTGATCAGATCAAACAATAATTCAAGTACCATATACTCAAGATGTCCATAACCGGGGACACGGCTAACCATGATTAGTTTATACACTCTGCAGAGGTTTGCACACTTTTCCCCACAAGACTCGATCTCCTCCATTGAATTTCTTGCACTGCATGTTGTTTGAGAAACGGATGACTGAGACACAGTCTTTCCGAAGAGGTCGCCTTAACCAATAGATAGGCCGGTACACCTACAATCCCCTACATCTACTAGCCTATCATCGAAAGGTTTCCCACAACTTACTTAACTATGCCAGAGCCCATAATGGCTTGTGGGTGCACATGGAAGTTTCTAGCATGAATAATCTTATGATCCCTTTTGATCCTGGGTGGCATTCCATACGATGATCACACGGGTACCCCAGGATCTCCTAGGACAACACTGGATTCCCTAAGTGCCCACAACCAATCCACCCAGATGTGTATTAAAGTAGCCACCTTAAGTTTCCCTTAGTTAAAATATAACTCTCGCATCTTTCATGAATCTCACATACCAATCCACGTCTACGAGCATAGCAAAACAGTATGAGCATAACGTATAATAGCCGGGGTTGATAAAAGGTTCCTACCACAACAACTACTTCCCACACCCACATGTTAGAAAATCCTACTCATGTAATGTTTGAGGGTTGAAACTAATGCATAAAAACGGGGTAATAAAGGGATATGATCAAAGTGTTACTTTCCTTGCTGATGATCATAAACCCTAGAGATTCGTAGTATCAAGCCTCGCACTCCGGAAACTCTATCTTGAACAAACAATAGCATAAATAAGCACTCAAGCATAAGATGCAAAGTTAAAACCAAAAGAAAAGATCTAAACAAAAAGTTCAAGTGAAGAGCTTCGATTTGCAAAAGTAATCAATCGAATCGGAGTTACGAAACACAAACTACGATCAAAAGAAGTTCAAGTTGTTTATCTGGACAGAGGGGAACAAGACAAAGAGTTTGGCGTTGGTTTCATTGGATTTGGATAAATGAGCAAAAAGTAGTGAGGGTTTAAAGATCGGGGACTAATCAATAAGAAAACTAATCGCAGATAGGTCCCTGGCCAAAAAATAAAACTAAAAGGAATATTCTAACGAATGAACGTTCGCTAACAGAAACTAACGAACGAATTCATTCGGTAACAAAACCAATCGGGTGAATGTTCATTAAATAACTTAACCTAATAAATAAACCGATCTAAAACGAAAAAAAAATCAAAACTTGAAAAAAATAAACCGAGGTGGGTTTTAGCGATTTCTACAGGTTCGCGAAATAAACCGGCAGTGGCGACGATGAACTCCGACGAGGGCGGCGCGGCTCCGGCGGCTGCGGGGCGGGGTGGTGTGGCTCAGGAGACGGAGTGGCGCGGCACGGGCGGCTGCGAGCGGCAAGCGGCGCTGCAGCGGCGGTGGCGGCGAGCGACACAAGATGGCAACGAGCGGCGGCAGCGGCGGGGCTCAGCTTTCGGCGGCGGGCTGCGGCGGGGCTGGGTGGAGAGGTTGGGGTGGCCATGGCGGTACGACTTGGAGGAGGGGCTGGGCAGCGAGGCGGCGACGGCTCGGACTCCAGCGGAGTCCGGCTCGGCCACACGCTGGGAGGCGGCGGCGCTGACGGGGCGGCTGGGCCTTCGACCCAGTTCGGTGCGGACCTTTTTTTTAAATAAAATGCGCCGCAAAGAATAAAATTCAAAAAAAATTCCTAAAATTCCAGAAATAATTTTCACAGTCCTCCCCTAATATTTAGGACAAAGTGAACATTTTTCTGGACTAAATGCAATTTTTAAAAACATATTTTTCCCTAATTTAATCGAAGAAAATCTGAAACAAAATTCAAATAAAATAATTTTTTATTCAAAATTAAATTTCCATTATTTCCTCGTTGTTTTGAAGAAGTCATATTATCTTCTCTCATTATTTTATTTATTTTGAAATAATTGGAAAATCATTGCAAATAAAATTCACTTTGATCCAAATTTCCAATTTTGGAAATTCAAAAATGGAATTTTATGAAAACCTCCAACTCTCTCAAATGGGCCTTGAGTTGGTTAAGGTCTCTAGGATCAAAATGTCCAAATAAACCAAATTCAAAATGCAAAAAATTATGGATGCATATGATGACCTAATGATTAACATCCAAATTGAAAATTGGGATGTTACACTGTCGCAGCACATCTGATCCATGTATTTCAACTTGAAGTTGAGACTCAAGAAGACGAACTGATTCAGGAAGCGAGTTCGAAGAGCTTGTGCCAGCAGTAGTGGCCAGTAACTCGAACACTACATCAAGACATGACTTTTGGGTTCTCTCACTATCGTCAACATAGTTTTTATCACCTTTCTTGGAGACCAACAGGGATGTCTCACTATCTTGAACCTTATCTGCATTACTTCCTTTACCATTGCATAACAGGGTACTTTTCTCCTATATTTTGTCTACATTCTCAAAGAGAAACAAGCAGACACATCACATGTTTACCATGTTGTATATGAAACTCATTTTGGTAAATCAGTTCAGTAGTAAAGTGGACAGGACAACAACATGAAACAAACATATATCTATGTCCATGGTCACTTTATGGTCTATATCATTCTAGTTTTTGTTGCCAAATCACGATAGAGACACAGTTCAAATAATATTTGTTCAAGACAAAGCAGAATAGACAGAATATAAGTGTGGGAAATTATAGAGCAATAATAACACTTGTAATGTGCATGACATGAGAACATAACTGTTTATTCAATTGAAACTGAAATCAACATAGAGCAAGTTACAATAGCAAACCAGTTAAAGAAACAGGTTTAAAATATACCTGTTGCGCCAATGGAGTTTCAATTCCATCCTTCAAGTTTGAAAATAGTTGGTATGAGTAAATACGGTGATGCAAGAGCAAAGGAGTACAAACCATAGCTATAGAACCTGACGTGAGAACAATTCTTCTGCTGCTTTAAGCGTTGAGTTGGGATTCAGAGTGGTGGTCGTTGTGCTTTGGGCACTGCAGTTCTTGGGTGCTCTATGGTGGAGACAGTGATGTGTCAATTGGAACTAGGTTACTATCTGCTGGGGTTGGGGTTAGAAGGGGTGTAGCTGGTGCTCTGTCCAACTGGGTAGGGGTACAATATGCGAAAGTCTGGGTTTTGTGTGGTGGGGATGGTTCTTGGGCAAGTACAATCGTGGTTCTATCTGCATCAACTAGTAGCACTATCTTTTCTGAAGACTGTGTTGTTAATCCCTTAGATACTGCCATCACCCTCTCCAATTCAAATGGCTGATAAACAAGAAAATTATTTGAATGTACATATAGTGTATGATAGACAGGTGCAATGGATAGTGGGGAATAAAAGAGGGCATGAAATAATTCATATTTATGTTGTCTAACCAAACATGATAGCATGACACAATTTCATATATATGATGGCTAACTAAACAGGATAGCATGACACAATTTCACATATATGATGGCTAACTACAAAAGATGGAAAGACATAGTTCAAAATATGATGACTATGTAAACATGATGACATGATATAACTATATAATGTGTTAATTAAATAGGTTGGCATGCCATAATTCACATACATGCTGCCTATGGAAACATGATAGCATGATATAATTCAGGGATAGAATGACATAATTCAAAATATGATGACTGCAAACACTAAATAGGATGAGATTATATAACTATATGATGTCTTTATTAAATGGGCTGGCATGCCATAATTCAAATAGATGTTGTGTATGTAAACATGATGGCATGATATAATTCAAATATATGATTTATATATTAAGCAAGTAAGCAGATGGCAATCGCATATATGATGTAAAAACTAAAGCAATGCAATACAACATGCATGACATGAGTAATATAACCCTGCCAAGTTTGAGCATAGACCTCACGGGGGAAATAGGGCTGGTCATCAGTCTCTAAAATCCTCCTCTGAGGAGCTCTTTGTAACCAGCAAGATGTCTGCTTCAACAGGTAGCATTGTCGGCTCTGAATACCTTGTTTTCACTCTAGATACTTCCACCACCGCTTCAAATGGTTGATGCACAGGAAGAGTAGTTGAATATACAAATGGAACACGTAATACAAAAAAGGATAGCATGACATAATTCACATACATGATGATTGTCTATACAGCATGTCATTGCATAATTCACATATATAATGCCTTGCAACAATATAGCATTGCATAATTCACATATATAATGTCTTGCAACAAGATGGCATTGCATAATTCACATATATGGTAATTATACACTAAACAGGTAGCATTCACATAAAGCATGTGTAAACTAATCAAATGACATAGCAATGCAAGACACCATAAGCACAATATGAGCAACATAACCCTGCCAAGTTAGAGCATACATCTCGGGGGGAGAAATAGGACTGGTCATTTGTCTATGAATCCTCCTCTGAGGAGCTATCTGTAACCAGCGAGATAAGCGCTTTGTTAGATAGCATAGTCTGCTCTGAAGACCTTGTTTTCACTCCATAATTTTCCATCAGTGTGTCAAATGGTTGATGCACACGAAGAGTAGTTGAATGTACTACCATTGTTGAGAACTATAATACGTAATGAAAAAAGGATGGCCTGATATAATTCACATATAAGATGACTGCCTAAGCAGGATGGCATTGCAAAATTCACATATATGATATCTGGCTAAACAAGATGGTGTTGCATAATTCACATATACGATGAAGAAACTAAACAGATGGCATTCACACAAAGCATGTGTAAACTAAGCAGATGACATATTTGATGTATAAAGTAAGCAATGCAAGGCACTATACGCATGATATAACCAACATCAGCATGCCAAGTTAGAGCGAAGACCTCAGGGGGTAAATAGGAGTGGTCTTCTCCTTCCGAATCCCCCTTAGAATAGTTATCTACCTCTTGATTACAATCTGAAATGGGTGGAAGGGGGCTGCCTTTGCGCCCACCATGGAGCGTCGTCTGCATGAAATTTTATTGCCACACAAGGCTCATCTCTTTTGCTCTGCATGTGCAATTCCATTGTGTACAATAACTGACATGCATAGGAATAAAACATAGTGAGATTATGTAAGGAGTGCATGCACAAATCCAGAGTGATGGTAGCAAATTGTGGATAGACCCAAATCCAATGATAGCAGGCAGATAATAGCTTTAGTTAAAAAATACAGATACTGGCTCATTTGATTTTTGTTTGCACCCAATATGAAACTCATAGTAGATACCCGAGATTAACCAGATAGTAGACAAATAGTACTGATTACTGCCCCAATATGTACCCCACAACCATTCAAAAACTCAAGTTTCAACATTAGTTTGAACCTGACTCGGAGTCTAATAGGTGAACATGATGATAAAGTAGCATGTCATCATATTAAGTGATGCATAACATAAGCAGACACGGAAGAGTGCGACCTCTCTTGCGGACCCGTGTAGTCCTCAAGGTCATTTGCTCTATTGATGACAGTAATGCGGTTGTCGTGGCTGCCGACGGCGGGGAAGAAGATCTGAGGCGGTGAAAGACAGTTTGGAGAGCGGATCCCTGCTGTCGTGAACCCTTCCGCCATTGGAGCAGCTGAGCTGGGGTGGAACACAGTGCAGCAGGAGTGGGACAAACCGCACAAGGTTTTCTTTGACACATATCTGTAACATAAGTAATTGTGTAAGGGCTTGTTTGAATTTGAGGATTATAACAATGCAGGGATAGGAAATGCACAGGAATAGGATAGGAATGCACGTGCAAAACAGAGAATTTAAAAACACAGGATTTCTGCCAATCTGGGTGTTTGGTTCACGAGAATTGGAAGATCACAGGATGCAAATAAGCATGGTGAGATTAAGTCAAACCACAAGAAAATGTATGGTTATAATGCTATTATGCTACTATCTCTTAGTCTTGTGCTTCAGGAATAGGAATTTTAAAAGGAGGACAAGTGGATATTAAAATTCCAAAGGTTTCTCTTTCAAGGAGACACTAAAGGAACAAATCATGCAGTTTTCCTTTGCACAATTCCTTTGAACCAAATGCATGAATAGTAGTACCATAGGAAACTTTCCAATTCCTATGTTTTTCCTTAACTTTTCCTTTCAAGCACTAGCGATTCTAGTAGGTAGGCTTAAGCAGGGAAAATCCTACACTCAAACAATGTTTTTGTGCTACTTCTACTACTTTGGACCCAGGCCATTGCCCTACTAGCTAAACTCCCAGGCCCATCTACAAATGCACGGCTCAAACGCGCAGAGAGAAATAATGATGGCGTTCAAGAGAGTCCATCACGGATAGCTAAGTTGCCCGGTACCTCATGTCATATAGTAGGAGAAACTAATTGTATTTCATGTTACTACGTGTGCTTAGTGGACAATATATATAACATGTAGAGTAAAAAAGAGATGCAACAAGTGTACAACCTCTGGGGCGAAGCCATGTCAATCTCAGCGTGATTGGGTTGGTCGGTGAGGATGCTCTGCCTGATTTGGCTGTCGGAGGAGGGGAAGAAGATCTTAGGCGTCTGGAGATGGAGCCTGGGGTACTGCTCCGTTGTCATGGAGCGTTTCGTCGTTGGAGCAGCTCCAGTGAGTTGTACGACGGCGTGGTTGAGATAGGACAAGAGAGACAACGTTAACCTGAGTGGAATTCTAATAGCATCTCCAATAGGTGACATAAAATACATAACCACAAAGTGCTAAATGTAAAATACATCAGCCGCTCATCTCTGAACTTAACTGTCGAAACTGAATTTAACTGTCGAAACTGAATTTAACTGTCGAAACTGAATTTAACTGTCGAAACTGAATTTAACTGTCGAAACTGAATTTTGTTATCGAAACTGAACGCACTAGTAGCAGAAAAGTAGTAGCAGCAGCAGTGCCCGGAGCAGTAGTGTGTGCGAGAGCCGGGGCAGCTGGTCGTGTCATAGCATCTCGGGTAGCAGCTACAGGGGCTCGAGGGAGAGCAGGATCTACTGCTCGTGTAGCAGTAGCAGCGCGCAAGAGTAGAGCAGCAGCAACGCGCGCATGATTAGAGCAGCAGCGCAAGCAAGAGCAAGAGCGAGAGTAGTAGCGTGAGCAAGAGCAAGAGAAGACCAGGCAAGGGACCAAGAGCAAGAGCAGAGCAGAAGTGCGAGCGAGAGCTAAAGCAGTAGCAGTTCCTACTGATGTGGATGTCCCACCGAGGTAGCGACGCCGTGGAGGAAGTGGCCGGCGACGCCGCCGTGGATGGAATGCCATGTTGGCTCGGGACTGAGCACCGATAGCATCGTGAGCTCAAACCAAGAAGAAAATGCGGCTGAGGAAGTCCTGGATTAGGGGGTCTCCGGACAGCCGGACTATATCCTTTGGCCGGACTGTTAGACTATGAAGATACAAGATTGAAGACTTCGTGTCGTGTCCGGATTGGACTCTACTTGGCGTGGAAGGCAAGCTAGGTAATACGGATATGTATATCTCCTCCTTTGTAACCGACCTTGTGTAACCCTAGCCCCCTCCGGTGTCTATATAAACCGGAGGGTTTTAGTCCGTAGGACAAAATACAATCATTCCATAGGCTAGCTTCTAGGGTTTAGCCTCTTCGATCTCGTGGTAGATCAACTCTTGTAATACTCATATCATCAAGAATAAATCAAGCAGGATGTAGGGTTTTACCTCCATCAAGAGGGCCCGAACCTGGGTAAAACATCATGTTCCCTATCTCCTGTTACCATCCGCCTTAGACGCACAGTTCGGGACCCCCTACCCGAGATCCGCCGGTTTTGACACCGACATTGGTGCTTTCATTGAGAGTTCCTCTGTGTTGTCGCCGTTAGGCTTGATGGCTCCTACGATCATCGATAGCGATGCAGTCCAGGGTGAGACTTTTCTCCCCGGATAGATCTTTGTGTTTGGCGGCTTCGCACTACGGGCCAACTTTCTTGGCCATCTGGAGCAGATCGAAAGTTACGCCCCTAGCCACCAGGTCAGGTTTGGAAGCTTAAACTACACGGACGATATCCGCAGAGACTTGATCTTCGACGGATTCGAGCCCCTACCTTGTGCGTCGCGCGATCACGATGAGCACGATTTAGCTCTACCATCGGACCATATTCAAGAGATCGCACCGGCAGCCGCTCCGAGCCTCGATTCGGAGCCAGTTGCGCCATCCATGGATGGGTGGATGGACCCCGTCACGGAGGCCGTACCCTCAGCGGCGATCGAGTCGAATATCGACCTTACCCTTCACAAGAGTCGTGTTGCCAAACTGCCGGATCCTTCTCCGGCCACGGACTCCGAACTGCCTGCGCCCGTTCCTATCGAATCCGATTGGGCGCCAATCATGGAGTTTACCTCCGCGGATATTTTCCAGCACTCGCCCTTTGGCGACATACTAAACTCATTAAGGTCTCTCTCCTTGTTAGGAGGATCCTGGCCGAACTACGTCCGGCAGGATTGGGATGTGGATGACGAAGAAATTCGCACCCACCCACCACCCACTTAGTAGCCACTGTCGATGACTTAACCGACATGCTCGACTTTGACTCCGATGACATCGACGGTATGGACGACAATGCAGGAGTCGAAGAGGAACCACTACCCACAGGGCACTGGACGCCCACTTCATCACATGACGTATGCATGGTGGACACACCCAAAGAAAATAACGACGAGGAACGGAAGGACACAGCGACGGGTGGTTCCCTCGAGCAGCAGTCAAAGCAGCGGCGTAAACGCCGCCCCAAATCCCGCCCCGCCAGAAATAACGATAACATAGACCCAGCGTTAGAGCAGGGTGAACCATTGCCCGACCACGGTAACACGGAAAATCAAGCCAAACAACCCAACCCCGTCGACGATAACAGTCCGGACGACATCACACCGGACAGGCGCCAGGAGCAACATAATGCCCACCAAAAGCTTGTTGCCATAACGATGAGTCTGGAAAAACAGAAGCAAAGGCGCAAGGCTGCACAAGACACACTCAAAATCAAATGGAGTGAAGTACTCGATACAGCAGTGAAATATGGCAGTAATCGCCACACCAAGAGCTACCCGAAGCGGAAGTTGCTACCTGAATTCGATGAGGAGGCCTTAGATCCCCCGCAACCAAAAATTAAAATGACCATCCGGCCGGATAGACGACCTCACGGCCAACATAAAGCGGCGAATAACGCCGCACATAAGCCAATACGCGACCCATGCGAGGGCTTGCATCAAAAGGACGGCACAACCAGGTCCATTTATGGACCACGCAAGCGCGCTCCAGCATACGATGCAACACAACAAACATCCGAAAACCACGGTACACCCAGATACAGGGGTGCCGCACACCCCCTATGTTTCACCGATGAGGTGCTGGACCATAAATTTCCAGAGGGATTTAAACCCGTAAACATAGAGGCATACGACAGAACAACAGACCCTGGGGTCTGGATTGAGGACTATATCCTCCATATCCATATGGCTCGAGGAGATGATCTCCATGCCATCAAGTATTTACCCCTCAAGCTCAAAGGGCCAGCTCGGCACTGGCTTAAAAGCCTCCCCGAAAGCTCCATTGGAAGCTGGGAAGAGCTCGAAGATGCCTTTCAGGCAAATTTTCAAGGGACATATGTCCGACCACCGGATGCAGACGATTTAAGTCATATAACTCAACAGCCCGGAGAGTCAGCACGAAAGCTTTGGAACAGGTTTCTTACTAAAAAGAACCAAATAGTCGATTGTCCGGACGCCGAAGCCTTGGCAGCCTTTAAGCATAGCGTCCGAGATGAATGGCTTGCCAGGCACCTCGGCTAAGAAAAGCCGAGAACAATGGCAGCATTAACAAGCCTCATGACCCGCTTTTGCGCGGGCGAGGACAGCTGGCTAGCCCGATGCAGCACCAGAGACCCAAGTACATCCGAAGTAAGAGATGGAACGGGAAATCACGACGCAGCAAAAATAATAAGCGCCGGAATAAAGAAGACAGCCCGAAGAACACGATGGTAAACACCGGGTTCAAAAGCTCTTGGCCAGGTCAGCAAAAGCCGCCCTCTAAAGGCGCCAAAGATGAATCGTCCAGCTTAAACAAAATTCTGGACCAAATATGTCAGATCCATAGCACCCCCGATAAGCCTGCAAATCATACCCACAGAGAATGTTGGGTCTTCAAGCAGTCCGGCAAGCTCAACGCCGAACATAAGGGGCAGGATACACCAAGCGAAGACGAGGATGAGCCTCACAAGCAAAACACTGGGGAACAGAAGAAATTTCCACCAGAAGTCAAAATAGTAAACGTGTTACACGTGATAAAGGGGAGAAGCAAAGCGGTACTCCCAGACAAACATGCCCAAGGGCCTATCATCGCGGAGTTCTGCCACTGGCCGTCTCAACCAATCACCTTCGACCATCAGGATTACTCAGCAAGTATCCGGAACGCAGGGTGGGCTGCCTTGGTATTAGATCCAATAATTGACGGATACCACTTCACACGAGTCCTGATGGACGGCGGCAGCAGCTTAAACCTGATATATCAGGACACAATCCGCAAAATGGGGATAGACCCAACGAAAATTTGCCACAACAATACTACCTTTAGAGGAGTAATGCCAGGCCCAGGGGCTCATTGCACGGGCTCCCTGCTACTAGAGGTTGTATTCGGCTTCCCCGATAAATTCCGTAGCGAAAATTTAACCTTCCACATTGCTCCGTTCCAAAGTGGCTATCAAGAACTACTTGGCCGCGAAGCTTTCGCTCGCTTTAATGCAATACCGCATTACGCTTCCCTCACACTTAAGATGCCCGGTCCACGTGGCATCATTATAGTAAATGGAAATATTGAGCGATCCCTGCGCGTCGAAGAGAGTGCGGCTGCCTTGGCAGCCGCACACTAAAACGGCCTCACCAACTAAAGCATTCGATATGTCGTCATGACCACGGACACGGTTAGACGAGTTCGGCGTAGCTATATGAAATTCATATAGGTTTGATGGCCACGCCCCTATTACAAATACAAGGGGCTCAACGCGCGCAGACAAGTGCCAATTTTTACTCATCTTGAACTGTAAATGGTTTCTTTAAACCCACCTTTTTGCACGACAACTTTCACCTAAGTTCCTCTCTTTTACATATGACAATCGTGCTACACCCGTCCAGGATACGGCACAACGGAGACACAGGCGCAGACGTGCAGCAGGGACCCGTTCCAAGGATTCTTTTTAGATTAAGACCCTGCGTCAACCTTTTTTACTGTCTCTTGTTGATACACATCCCTCGGATTCTCAGTACAATTGAGAAGGATGCTGACGTCTTGGCATGTGGCCATGTCATAACAATGCACGTACCTGGACACTAGGGGCTTCTTACAAAGGGCACTGTTTAGGCCCGGTTTACACCATAAAGACCGAATACCTTAGGGAGTGTTCGGCGTCACGAGTTTGGCCTTATATGCATCAGCTCCGAATCATGTCTTGGGTCAAATGTTGGGTTTGCCTGGCTCCTGTGCTTTGCTGCCTTACATTCTGCTCTATCGGCTAAGGCGACACTAGGAGAACTACTGTGATTGTGCCCTGGCTCATCCGGACGAGCACCTCAATAGAGAAAGCCGAAAACTGACTGTCATGATATAGCGCGAGACTGGTCAACCACTCGATTACCTATCGGAATCCTAGAATTCCTCCGCCTTAATGAAGGGCCGTTTCCCGGTCGGGCATGTACGCACCCCGAACTTTGGTGAGTGCGGAGCCACCAGGGGCTATATAGTAGCCCCACTGTCAAAATCCTATGGCTAAGTAAAAGTGTTAAAGCATTATAGTCCGGTTGCCTAGTTCGCTGCACTATCACCTCCTTATTAGGACCAAGACGTTGGATTAAGTATGAATACGCGCCTTCTGCGAACACCCCCACATTATATGCGTGGGGGCTGAAGCCGACGACTACAATCTTTCAGGTTATATACGTGTATACATAAAACGGCCGCAAAGGAGGCATCACAATACTTTTGGGAAAAAGTATAAATACAGCCTTGATAACATTAATAAAACATTGTTTTTACAATGGGAATACATGTCACTCAAACATAATATTCTTCGAGCATTGGGCCTCTATCAAATGAGCACCCTCAAGAACTTCTTCAAAATAGTGCACGGCAGCCACTCGGCCTATGGCCGAACCCTGCGCCGCGACAGTGGTAGCATCCATCTCTGCCTAGTATGCTTTGACACGGGCAAGGGCCATCCGCGAGCCTTGTATGCACGCCGACCTCTTCATCACATTGATGCACAGCACCGCACCAAGGAACTGCTGCACCAGGCTAAAATAATTGTTCGGCTTTCGCCTTTCCGGCCACAGCTGACCCACGACAGACCTCATGGCGAGTCCGGACAACCTATTGAGTTTGGCCCATTCGGCTAGCTGATCGGTCAATGGAAGCGGGCGCTCTGGAACGTTAAACTGCGACGAGAACAGCTTGTCCACTTCCCGATCTGTTTGATCTCAGAAGTATTCGGCCGCATCGACATCGCTCGCCGCCAAGTCCAGATATGCGTCTGCCGAACTCCACAGCCGATCCAGAGGGGCATACCGCGGATCTCCGAACCTCCTCCGCAGCAAAAGGGCTTCCCAGCCACAATGTCACAGGCTTCACGCAGCTCCTCCTTCGCTCTCATGGCAGAACGGGTGTCTTTGGTCGCCATCGCGGCCTTTTCAAGGTCCGTCGCCTTTGCTCAGTTTTCTTCCTCAAGGAACTGGTAACGGTCGGCAGTGTCTTTTAGCTTTACAGCCATCTTGGCCATTTTCTCTTTGCTCTCGCAATGCACGGCCTTCTCGGCTCTTAACTCTTCCACTGCCTTCAAAGCAGCCGCATTACTACTCCTTGCTTGTTCTTTGGCTCGGGCAAGTTCCGCCCGAAGGGTCTCCACGGTGGAAGCTCCATCTGCAGTCACAAAATAATAAAGATACTGGCATCACGCTGCTCTTACTACGTGACATTCACCAGAAAATATCACTTACCATGTGCCTCATCAAGACGCTTGTTAACAAGCTCGATGTCGGCATCCGCCGCATCAAGTTGCCGCTTTAGTTCGGCAAACTCATGAGTCCGGCTAGCCACCGGAGCTTCCACTACCTGCACATAAAGGCGGTATGGTTACCTGGGACTACGATCCTCTGTTTGCCACCATTCTCAGTGACAACCAGAGTCTTAGGGGCTACTATCTACACAGGGCACACCTAAAAATGTGTGGTACTATCACAAAGGTATATCATTTTACGTACCTCAAAGCCCGTTAGTAGACTCATAAAGGCGTCATGCATCCCGCTTTCGGCGGACGAAATCCTTTCCATCACCGTACCCATCAATGCACGGTGTTCTTCCGAGATGGTCGCTCACTTTAGCAGATCCCTCAGTACGTCTGACCGCATACCAGACGGCGCCAGACTCTTTTGTCTACCCTCTTCAAGAGCCGGATGCTGGGGACTTCGGATGAGTATGGGATTATCTTCTGGTCTCACCGGATCCGGAGAGGCCCTCCATGACGACACTTCAAGGTCGCCCGCTTCTTGAGCGGGGGAGTCCGGGGGAGGCGTTTCGCTCTCCATCATCTCCGGAAGAAGGTCCCCTGAAGACAAGCTCTGTTGAGAAGGGCTAAGATCCGAACTACAAGATAAACACTTTGGTTATTTTCCTCGAAAGTAAGGTAGAATATCTCTACGATTAAGTAAATTTTGATCACTTACGACTCGTTAGAGGGCTGCTCCCCGCACGAACTTTGTGCGGCAAAAGCACCCTCCGAGACGGGATCCTCTGGTGGAGTTTTCTTCTCCCGTTTGGAAACCTTGGTTTCCGGATCATCAGAGGTAGTCCTCTTCCTCCCCTGGGGAGAAGGAATGTCAGACTCCTTCACTTGGCTATCCTCCCTCACGGAGGCGCTCGTCCCCTCGGTTGGAACAGATAGCGATGGAGGCCCGCTTTGGCCCTCTTTATTCCCCCCTTCATCTTCCTTTGCGGGCACCAGGCAAGGTGCTGGCTCGAGCATCTTTTCCAGCACCGGATTGTCCAAGCCTTCGGGAAGGGGAGCCGAACACCGGATCATCTTCGCCTTTGCTATCCAGTCCTGGTCAAAGAGCGATCCTTCAGAATGATGTCACGATAAAATAAAGACAATGTGTTCGGCTAGAGGGTTACTTACTTGGGCCGCGGTGCGGTTGCTACTCAGGCCCACGTCCTCGGAGGTGTCTGGACACTCTATCCGGGGTCCGAAGAACGACTTGTACATCTCTCGTGCGTTAGGCCGAGGAAATTCTGAATAGCGCGCGGTCCTTCTGGGTTGAATTCCCATAAACGGAGGGGCCAGCGTTTGCAAGGCTGGACCTGACGAACCAGCATGACTTGCACTACCATAACCAAACTAAAATCTCCCTCGAAGAGATCCTAGATGCGGCTCTGTAGTATGGGCACATCCTTGGCTGGACCCCAGCTCAGCCCCCTGCTGATCCATGACATCAGTTGTGGTGGATGTCCCGAGCGAAAGGCGGGGGGAGCTACCCACTTGGCACTTCTGGGAGCGGTGATGTAGAACCACTCCCTTTGCCATAATCCGGACACCTCTGAAAAGGAACCTTTTGGCCACGGAGCTCCAGCAATCTTGCTTATTAATGCACCTCCGCACGCTGCATACTGCCCCTCGACCTTCTTCGACTTCACATCAAAGGTCTTGACCCACAGGCCGAAGTGAGGGGTAATGCGGAGGAAGGCTGCACATAAGACAATAAAATGCCGAGATGTGGAGAAAGGAATCCAGGGCTAGATCGTGGAAATCAAGCCCGTAATAGAACATCAAACCCCTTCCGAAGGGATCCAGAGTGAGGCCTAGTCCTCGGAGGAAGTGGGAGATGAACACAATGTCTTCGTTGGGTTCGGGAGTAGGGACGACCTACCCTCGGGCGGGCAGCCGATGAGAGACTTCGGCAGTCAAGTATCTTGCCTCCCTCAACTTCTTGATATCCTCTTCCGTGACGGAGGAGGGCATCCACCGGCCCAGGAGGCTAGATTCGGACATGATTGAAGGTCCGAAGCACCTGACCTGGGCTTTGGGTGTTAGAACTCAAGGCAGGGGAAGGATTCGATTGAGCACGGGAGGAAAAAAGTAAAAGCCTTGACCCTTTATAAAGAGGGTGAATATCAAGCGTCCTCCTCGTGGCAGTTTGGGACTTGTCTAAAATCTAGGAGTCCTAGGAGCGGTTGGGTTACCCACGCACGTATTGATGAGAATCCCGTCATAAGGGGGACACGATCTCTACTTTGACAAAACATGTCAAAAAACTGCCTCGCGTTATGTGCAGGGTTAGTTAAAGGAAACGGTTTGAATAATCACCGGGCCATGGCATAATGTCATGTTGCCAAAACAAGTCAGCAGACTAGATTTGTGGAAATATTATTCTCTCTATGGTGGTATCCGGAATTTATTTTGCAGGGTCGGACACTATCCTTGTATTCAAATTCTTCTGTGGTGTATTCAGAGGAGGAACCCGCCTTGCAATGCCGAAGACAATACTGCATGCCGGACTCATCATCATTGAAGCCTGGTTTAGGGGCTAGTGAGGGAGTCCTGGATTAGGGGGTCTCCGGACAGCCGGACTATATCCTTTGGCCGGACTGTTAGACTATGAAGATACAAGATTGATGACTTCGTCTCGTGTCCGGATGGGACTCTACTTGGCGTGGAAGGCAAGCTAGGCAGTACGGATATGTATATCTCCTCCTTTGTAACTGACCTTATGTAACCCTTCCCCCCTCCGGTGTCTATATAAACCGGAGGGTTTTAGTCCGTAGGAGAACATACAATCATTCCATAGGCTAGCTTCTATGGTTTAGCCTCTTCGATCTCGTGGTAGATCAACTCGTGTAATACTCATATCATCAAGAATAAATCAAGCAGGACGTAGGGTTTTACCTCCATCAAGAGGGCCCGAACCTGGGTAAAACATCATGTTCCCTGCCTCCTGTTACCATCCGCCTTAGACGCACAGTTCAGGACCCCCTACCCGAGATCCACCGGTTTTGACACCGACAACGGCGATTAGGGGACAACCTCTTTGGTGGCACCGATTAGGCCTCGGCTTCATCCGAGGAAACGATGATGATGATGCTCTTCTGGTGGTGCAGGTGAAGATGGCGGTGTGGTAATGGAGGTGGCGCGAATGATGAGGGGAACGTGGGGGTAGTGATACGTCTCCAAGGTATCTATAATTTTTTATTGTTCCATGCTATTATATATTCTGTTTTGGATGTCTAATGGGCTTATTTATACACTTTTATATTAGTTTTGGGTCTAACCTATTAACTGGAGGCCCAGCCCAAATTGTTGTTTTTTCCCTATTTCAGTGTTTCGCAGAAAAAGAATATCAAACGGAGTCCAAAGGGAATGAAACCTTTGGGAGCGTGATTTTTGGAACAAACGTGATCCAGAGGACTTGGAGTGGACGTCAAGCAACCAACGAGGAGGCCATGAGGCAAGGGGCGCGCCTACCCCCTGGGCGTGCCCTCCACCCTCATGGGTACCTTGTGGCTCTACCGACCTACTACTTCCTCCTATATATACCTACGTACCCTGAAAGCATCATGGAGCACCACGAAAACATAATTCCACCGCCGCAACATTCTATACCCGTGAGATCCCATCTTGGGGCCTTTTCTAGCACTCCACCAGAGGGGGGCATTGATCACGAAGGGCTTCTACATCAACACCATAGCCTCTCCGATGATGTGTGAGTAGTTTACCTTAGGCCTTCGGGTCCATAGTTATTAGCTAGATGGCTCTAACACCCTCGATGCGACTATAGCTCCCACGTGTCGAGGCACGACTTAGAGACATAATCACATTGAAGGCATATGTCGCAAGTTAGGCAATCTTCACAACATCCCATGTAATATAAATAATAAAGGGGAGATAACATAGTTGGCTTACACTCGCCACGTCAATCAAGTACATAAATAACATTACATCATCCAAACACTCATGGACCAACTACGGCGCCAAAATAAAAGATAACCCAACATGCGACATGGTCCCAATCACCCCCAACTGGGCACCACTACTGATCATCGGGAAAGGAAACATAGTATCGTTGAGAGTCCTCGTCGAACTCCCACTTGAGCTCAAACGCGTCTCCTGGAGCGGAATCATCAGGCCCTGCATCTGGTGTAATAGTAATCTGTGAGCCACAAGGACTCAGCAATCTTGCACCCTCGCGATCAAGACTATTTAAGCTTATAGGTATGGTAAGGTAAAATATGTGGAGCTATAGCAAGCGACTAGCAAGTATGGTGGCTAACTTATTCGCAAAAGAGAGCGAGAAGAGGAGGCAACGCACGAGCGAGAAACTAGAGAGCAACCTGCGCAAACATTACTCCAACACCGTGTCCACTTCCCGGACTCCGCCGAGAAGAGGCCATCACGGTAACACACTCAGTTGATTCATTTTAATTAAGTTAAGGTTCAAGTTATCTACAACCGGACATTAACAAATTCCCATCTGCCCATAACCGCGGGCACGGCTTTCGAAAGTTCAAATCCCTGCAGGGGAGTCCCAACTTAGCCCATGACAAGCTCTCACGGTCAACGAAGGAATAGACCTCCTCCCAAGACGTTCCGATCAGACTCGGTATCTCGGTTATTCAAGACACTTCGACAGGTTAAAACAAGACCAGCAACACCGCCCGAATGTGCCGACAAATCCCGATAGGAGCTGCACATATCTTGTTCTCAGGGCACACTCAGATGAGACGAGCTACGAGTAAAACCAACCCTCAAGTTTCCCCGAGGTGGCCCCGCAGGCAGCTCAGTTCGGACCAACACTCAGAGGAGCACTGGCCCGGGGGGGTTAAATAAGATGACCCTCGGGCTCCGGAAACCCAAGGGAAAAAGAGGCTAGGTGGCAAATGGTAAAACCAAGGTTGGGCATTGCTGGAAAAGCTTTAATCAAGGCGAACTATCAAGGGGTTCCCATTATAACCCAACCGCGTAAGGAACGCAAAATCCGGGAACATAACACCGATATGACGGAAACTAGGGCGGCAAGAGTGGAACAAAACACTAGGCGAGAGGCCGAGCCTTCCACCCTTTACCAAGTATATAGATGCATTAAGATAACATAGCAATATAATGATATCCCAACAAGTAAATAAATGTTCCAACAAGGAACGGCCTTCCATCTTCACCTGCAACTAGCAACGCTATAAGAGGGGCTGAGCAAAGCGGTAACATAGCCAATCAACGGTTTGCTAGGACATGGTGGGTTAGAATTTTGACATGGCAATTTGGGAGGCTTGAAAGCAAGTGGTAGGCATCGTAGCATTGGCATAGCAAAAGAGTGAGCAAACTAGCATAGCAAAGATAGTAGTGATTTCGAGGGTATGATCATCTTCCTGGAAGCTCTTCTGGAAAGACATCTTGATATTCGCAAACGACTGGAATTTGAGAGATGTCATCCAGTTCACCTTTCTCATTGAGAGAAAACAAACGGATGGTATTATCCCGAGCAGCAAAGACAATTACATCCTTAGACGAATGAGTCAATTTAATCTGCCTTGCTGCACAATCAAGTTGAGCCTTGTGCTTAGAAAGCCAATCCATCCCGAGAATAAGATTAATATCCGAGTTACCAAGAACCATTGGAGAAGCCAGAAACTTGAAATCACCCATCATGATAGAAATATCCGGAACCATCATACTACAACTCAGACGCTTAGCCGGAGAGACGACTTGCATAGCTCTAGGTAAAGCCTTAGTACTAAAATTGTTCTCCGATGCAAATGGGAATGACATGAAGGAGTGCGATGCACCAGAGTCAAAAAGTACTCTTGCAAGAACATCGTTAACAGGAAGGTTACCCATGATCACATCTGACGAGTCCTCTGCCTGAGCTGCATTCATCAAGTTGACCTTGGCATGCTTGGGGTTATGCTTGACCACAGCTGTACTTGCCGATCTCACAGGAGGAGGAGGAGGAAGACGCCTCTGGTTGAAACACTTGTTGGCATAGTGACCCTTCTGTTGGCACTTGTTGCACGTGACCTCTGAAGGAGGACGGTGATACGGAGCACTTGATCTTGGAGCTTGAGACGAAGTCTTGTTCTGAAAGCCAGGGTTGGGTGGGTGGGAAGAACCACTGCCACCTTTGCTCTTCTGCTGATACAGCTGACGGAACGGAGGAGGAGGAAGCCAATACTTCTGCTGCTTCGCCACTTGAGTAGAGGAAGAAGGAGTAGCATCTCTCACTCGCTTCTTGGAAGCATCACACCTCAACTGAGCGGTCTCTTGCTTCAGTGCCATGTTGTAGAACTCATCGTATCTCAAGGGCTCGAAAAGAACAAGAGCTAGCTGAATTTCTTCTCTGAGACCACCCCTGGACTGGTATATCATGCTCTTCTCATCAGGGACGTCCTGCTTGGCAAAGCGGGTGAGCTTCTGGAACAACTTGTTGTTGTCATAGACAGACAAAGAGCCTGGCTTCAGGTTGCAGAATTCCTCACGCTTGCTTTCAACCACGCTCTGGGGAATATGATGAGCTCGGAAATCTCGACGGAAATCATCCCAAGTGATAACACGTCCACCTCGGGAATCCTTGTACTGCTGGAACCATTCTGCAGCTTGAGCTTTGAGTTGGAAGGAAGCGAACTTAACAAAGTCCTCAGGCCTGACGTTACTGCACTCGAAATGCTTGCCTAGATCCACAAGCCAATCGTCAGCATCGGTTGCCTCAACACAATTGCTGAAAGTCTTTGGCCCGTTAGCAAGGAACTGGTTGAGTGAAGCAAAATGATTCTGATTGTTTCCTTGGTTCCCTTGGTTGCCTTGATTGCGCTCTTGGAGAATTTGCATGATCAACTGTGTGTTTGCATTGGTTGCGGCCATCACAGCTTGCCATGCCTCCGGAGGAGGTGGAGGTGGTGGCGGATCAGGATTTGGAGTCGTGCGCGTTGGAGGAGCCATCCTGAAGAGGTTGACCACCATTAGCACATTGATAGACAAATATTGAAGCTGAATCCAACGGAATGAAAATTGCAACATATAGTCTTCACATCCGAACAAAATGAACGAATGCATTCCTCTTGAAATGGTCACATATCCATAAATTGAGAAGCCACGTAGAATTTAAGGTAGAGAAATAAATCAACAAGGTACGGATCAAGAACGAATAATCGGTAAGAAATCCCAATCTCAAACCAATATCCGTGGAAGAAGAACTAGAGCTACAAGAATTCCCACCTATGAAACTCCCGAGCCTTTCCGGTTATGCAATCAGGTGTTGGGGATACAGGGGAAGCATACTATCTCACCCAAACTAGCAAATCCTACATCCAGATGTATCCATCCTTCAACACATAACCAAGAAACCTTCAGAAACCATCTACCTCAACCTTCGAAAAGCATCTGTTATACAAGTTATGGCGATACTCCCGAACTCCCGCCCCAGTACTGGGTGGCGTCGAGGTTATCTCACTAACGAACTGCATAAAAGAGATTTTCGATGTCGACGTACTAAACTCAGGTATTCCAGAACTGCAACGATAAAATTATGATGACAACACCTCAGAGCTCAACTCCCTGGGACACTTCCACTAAACCCCTGACAGGAGGCACCAAGACAATGTTCTCATCATACAACCATCGGAACGATTCCAAGATACCCGCGTGATCCTAAACTTTTTTTTAGAGAAATTTGAGAAGAGAAGAGTCAAAACTCTATGTCAGGATGCCTTACCAGAGCGATGAGGAGACTGGGAAGTAAAAAGAATTCCTAAACTCTCCGATATATAATTCCTAATGACTCAAAACATTTTTCTAGACACAACTCGGCCGCTAATAACGATCAAGCAATGGGGCTCCTAAGGTTGGGGAAGGCTCTGATTACCAACTTGTAACACCCTCGATGCGACTATAGCTCCCACGTGTCGAGGCACGACTTAGAGACATAATCGCATTGAAGGCATATGTCGCAAGTTAGGCAATCTTCACAACATCCCATGTAGTATGAATAATAAAGGGGAGACAACATAGTTGGCTTACACTCCCCACGTCAATCAAGTACATAAATAACATTACATCATCCAAACACTCATGGCCCGACTACGGCGCCAAAATAAAAGATAACCCAACATGCGACACGGTCCCGATCACCCCCAACTGGGCACCACTACTGATCATCGGGAAAGGAAACATAGTATCATTGAGAGTCCTCGTTGAACTCCCACTTGAGCTCAAACGCGTCTCCTGGAGCGGAATCATCAGGCCCTGCATCTGGTGTAATAGTAATCCGTGGGCCACAGGGACTCAGCAATCTCGCACCCTCGCGATCAAGACTATTTAAGCTTATAGGTATGGTAAGGTAAAATATGTGGAGCTGCAGCAAGCGACTAGCAAGTATGGTGGCTAACTTATTCGCAAAAGAGAGCGAGAAGAGGAGGCAAAGCGTGAGCGAGAAACTAGAGAGCAACCTGCGCAAACATTACTCCAACATCGTGTCCACTTCCCGGACTCCGCCGAGAAGAGGCCATCACGGTAACACACTCAGTTGATTCATTTTAAATAAGTTAAGGTTCAAGTTATCTACAACCGGACATTAACAAATTCCCATCTGCCCATAACCGCGGGCACGGATTTCGAAAGTTCAAATCCCTGCAGGGGAGTCCCAACTTAGCCCATGACAAGCTCTCACGGTCAACGAAGGAATAGACCTCCTCCCAAGACGTTCCAATCAGACTCGGTATCTCGGTTATTCAAGACACTTCGACAGGTTAAAACAAGACCAGCAACACCGCCCGAATGTGCCGACAAATCCCGATAGGAGCTGCACATATCTCGTTCTCAGGGCACACTCAGATTAGACTAGCTACGAGTAAAACCAACCCTCAAGTTTCCCCGAGGTGGCCCCGCAGGCAGCTCAGTTCAGACCAACACTCAGAGGAGCACTGGCCCGGGGGGGGGGGTTAAATAAGATGACCCTCGGGCTCCGGAAACCCAAGGGAAAAAGAGGCTAGGTGGCAAATGGTAAAACCAAGGTTGGGCATTGCTGGAAAAGATTTAATCAAGGAGAACTATCAAGGGGTTCCCATTATAACCCAATCGCGTAAGGAACGCAAAATCCGAGAACATAACACCGATATGACGGAAACTAGGGCGGCAAGAGTGGAACAAAACACTAGGCGAGAGGCCGAGCCTTCCACCCTTTACCAAGTATATAGATGCATTAAGATAACATAGCAATATAATGATATCCCAACAAGTAAATAAATGTTCCAACAAGGAACGGCCTTCAATCTTCACTTGCAACTAGCAACGCTATAAGAGGGGCTGAGCAAAGCGGTAACATAGCCAATCAATGGTTTGCTAGGACATGGTGGGTTAGAGGTTTGACATGGAAATTTGGGAGGCTTGAAAGCAAGTGGTGGGCATCGTAGCATTGGCATAGCAAAAGAGCGAGCAAACTAGCATAGCAAAGATAGTAGTGATTTCGAGGGTATGATCATCTTGCCTGCACAGTTGTCAGAGTTGACTGGATCCTCGAAAGCAAACTCAACGGGCTCCTCGTTAGCGAACTCGTCTCCCGGCTCTACCCAAACAAGACAAACAAGCAACAAGGACACAATCAACCACATGCAAGGAACAAACAATACGAAGCAATAATGATATGCTATGCGGGATGCGATGCTGGATGCATATGCAAGATATGACAGGAAATGCAAGAACCTGGCCTCAACTTGGAGATCCAAGTGTGCCACTGGAAAGATGAGATGAAATCGCTTGAAAACGATATAAAGAACGTCGGGATCGGAGTTACGGTTTGGAAATGGCAAGCGATTCAAATATGGCCACGTTCTGCGATTTACAGCAAGTAGCCATCTAAATGCAATGAGATGAACATGCTACAGCACCAAAAAATGGCAACAAAATACATGGCAGGGATGCATTCAAGATGCTTAACAAAAGTCTAGCACTGAGCTACGGCCAATTCATCCATTAGCAGGTTCAAACAAGCATGGCAAAAATGCATATGGCAAACAGATCTCAGACTTGGTGAAATTAACACTTGTCTGGAATTTCAGATCAGGTAGCACTCTTCTAAGCAACAAAACTACATGCTACAGGACCTGAACATGGCAAAGTAAAGCATGGCATGGAGCTACTCAAAGATCTTAACAAAAGTCCCTTAGTGACCTTGAGCCAAAAGGGATCAGAAAATACAATTGCAAGCATGCGAACATAGCAAAAACATAACCAGATCACAGACTTAGTGAAAACTGGCACATGCTGAAACATAACTCAAGTAGGCATGTTTACGAGCTCGATGCACTCACTACGGTGCAAGTCATGGCAAGACAAGCATACATTCATTAAGAACACACAAAATTCAAGCTAGACATGGTAAGAACAATAGCATAGCATGCACGCATCAACTACAACATCATCGGCAAAATTGCAAACAAGTTGAAAATCTGCCCAGATTCACAAAGTAGCAAAAGTAGAGCTCGATTGACTCAAGCTAGGGTGCTCCATAATTGCAAACAAAAACATGGATGGATAGAGCACTACAATATTACTAATACATCCTTACTGATCATCCTCAAAAGAGGCACGGATCACTAGGAAACAACATGAACATATGGCCATAAGAAATAAACAGATAAAGGACTTAGTGGAAATGATAAGTCCCTGAAAACAGAATTACCGAGTGCACCACTTTGCAAGCTCGTTCTAGTCACCACACACATCACAAAAATACATGGGTTGCACCTCTGGAAAGATGACAAAACCCTTAACAAAACATATGTAGAACTCAGGGGTATATCGTGCACACATTAATCATGGAAAAAATGAGAAAAATGCTAAATGGAGTAGCAGGTCTGACAATTATCTCAAGTAGCCCTCTTCTATCAGCATTTCGGGCATCAAGATGAACTCAAATGAAAATGATGCAATGGAATGAAATGATGTACTCTCTCAGACGAACATTTTGATATGCTATATGCCAAAAACGGAGTTACGGATGCGGAGATACAAGGCTATGGACAGGAGCATATGGACTAGAAAATCCGGGGACTTAGTGAAAAAACAACCTCTCTCAGATCTAGGGTTTCGGTGGCACGCGAACCGAGGCGGCGGCGCACTGTTCACCGGCGGCCGGGACAGCGTCGGAGGAGGTCGCCGGAGGAGGGGGAGGACGGCGAGGCAGCGGCGGAGGGCGGCGGCGGCGGAGATCCGCGGGGGCGCGGCGCGAGGCCACGGACGGCAGCGGCGGCGGGCGGCGGCGCCGATGGCCTCGGGTGGCCGGCCGCGAGGAGGGTGGCGGCGCCCTCGGGTGAGAGGAGGCGGGCGATGTGGGCCGCGGAGGGCCCCTCGCGGGCTCCGCGGGCCCCGAGCGGTGGCGGCGAAGTGGGCGCACGCCCGGCCACGTGGCGGTGCGCGATAGGCGCTGGCGGGCGGCGGACGGTGTCCGGCCGGCACGGACGTGTCCGGCGCGGCGCGGTGGGTTTTTTTTAGGGTTAGAAGAGGAGGGGATCCGGGATTTTCGGGGAGAGGCCTTTATATAGGCATAGAGGGAGCTAGGAGAGTCCAAATGAGGTGCGGTTTGCAGCCACACAATCGTGATCGAATGATCTAGATGATGGAGAAGGCTTAGGTGGGTTTTGGGCCAAATTGGAGGGGCGTTGGGCTGCAACACACACGAGGCCTTTTCGGTCCCTCGGTTAACCGTTGGAGTATCGAACAAAGTCCAAATGGCATGAAACTTGACAGGCGGTCTACCGGTACGAAACCAAGGTCGCTTGGCAAGTCTCGGTCCAATCCGGAAATGTTTAATCCCCACACACGAGAGAAAGCTAGAAATGACCACCGGAGGAGAACGAAGCGCCGGAATGCAAAACGGACAACGGGGAAAATGCTCGAATGCATGAGATGAACACGTATGCAAATGCAATGCACATGATGACATGATATGAGATGCATGACAACAACCACAACACACGGAGACAAATACCCGAACCCGAGAAAACAAAATAACTTAATGCCGGAAACGGCAAGAGTTGGAGTACAAATTGGGAAAGTTACATCCGGGGTGTTACAATGGCTTCTTCTCTCTCTCTTTGGATCCCAATACAAAGTTCTCCTCGGTTCTCCTGGAGATCTATTTGATGTAATCTTCTTTTACGGTGTGTTTGTCGAGACCCGATGAATTGTGGGTTTATGATCAAAATTATCTATGAACAATATTTGAATCTTCTCTGAATTCTTTTATGTATGATTGGTTGTCTTTGCAAGTCTCTTCGAATTATCAGTTTGGCTTGGCCTGCTAGATTGATCTTTCTTGCAATGGGAGAAGTGCTTAGCTTTGGGTTCAATCTTGCGGTGCTCGATCCCATGACAGTAGGGGAAACTACACGTATTGTATTGTTGCCATAGAGGATAAAAAGATGGGGTTTATATCATATTGCATGAGTTTATCCCTCTATATCATGTCATCTTGCTTAAAGCGTTACTCCGTTCTTATGAACTTAATACTCTAGATGCATGCTGGATAGCGGTCGATGTGTGGAGTAATAGTAGTAGATGCAGGCAGGAGTTGGTCTACTTGTCACGGACGTGATGCCTATATACATGATCATACCTAGATATTCTCATAACTATGCTCAGTTCTATCAATTGCTCGACAGTAATTTTTTCACCCACTGTAATACTTATGCTATCTTGAGAGAAGCCACGAGTGAAACCTATGGCCCCCGGGTCTATTTTCCAATCTATTTTATTTTTCAATCTTTACTTTCAGATTATATCATAAAAATAGCAAAAATATTTATCTTATTATTATTATCTCTATTAGATCTCACTCTTGCAAGTGGCTGTGAAGGGAATGACAACCCCTTTGTCGCGTTGGTTGCGAGGTTCTTATTTTTTTGTGTAGGTATGAGGTGACTCGCGCGTGGTCTCCTACTGGATTGATACCTTGGTTCTCAAAAACTAAGGGAAATCCTTACGCTGCTTTGCTGCATCACCCTTTTCTCTTCAATGGAAAACCAACGCATGCTCAAGAGGTAGCAAGAAGGATTTCTGGCGCCGTTGCCGGGGAGTCTACGCACAAGTCAAGACATACCAAGTACCCATCACAACTCTTATCCCTCGCATTACATTATTTGCCATTTGACTCTCATTTTCCTCTCCCCCACTTCACCCTTGTCATTTTATTCGCCCTTCTTCTGTTTTGTCTTTCCATTTACTTTGATGTCTTACTTGGATCGTTTGCTCGTTTGTTTGGAATAGTTGTTTATTTATTGCTAAACGGAGATTCTAAGATCTATGGATCATCGTCGGCTTGCTAATCTTTTAAGAGATCCAATTATGATGAACCAATTGCTAGTGCGTTTTGTGTAATAGATTATCTTTATGAAGTTTTGCTTGAAATTCATGAATCTGAAAATTGTGATGGAGTACTTTATGGAGTGATTCATGATGGATCTTTGAATAGAAAGCATGATTGCAATGATGATAGTATAAATTCTATTAATGTCAATTGTGCTTATAATATGCAAAACCCTAAGCTTGGGGATGCTAGTCTTGCTATGACTACTATTTGTTGCAATGATCATGATTGGAGTCATTCTTCTTATGATCTTGAAAAATATTTAAGCCCCATGATGAATATGAGATTGATAATAATGTTTGCAATAATATTTAAAGTGGGTTTGGAAGAGTGTCAACTTTATATCCCACATACTTGGAGAATTTTCAATCTTATGAAGTTTTTGATAAAAGTGGGTTTGGAGAGGTCATGACTTTAGTTAATGTTAATCCCACTATTTCGGAAGAGTGTGAACTTTGCATGCATGTGGATCATGTTGAGAATATCTTATATGATCGCTATATTGTTGAATTTTCTTATGATCCTACATGTAATTATTATGAGAGAGGAAAATATGGTTGTAGAAATTTGTATGTTACTAAATTACCTCTCGTTATGTTGAGATTGCTATTGTTTCTTTCCGCTTCCTTGCACATGCTAGTTTTTGCTTGCCTTGATAATTTGTTTGCCTATAAGATGCCTATGCATAGGAAGTATGTTAGACTTGGATGTTTTTGTCACGTGTTTTATGATGCTCTCTTTGTGCTTCAATTCTTGTCTGTCATGTGAGCATCGTTGAAATCTTATGCCTAGCTATAAGGCTTTAAAGAAAAGCGCTTGTTGGGAGACAACCCAATATTTTTCCTTGCTGTTATTAAATAAATAATTTATCTAGCCTCTGTTTTGGTTGTGTTTTTTGTGTTTAATTAGTGTTTCTGCCAAGTAGAACCGTTGGGAAGACTTGGGGAAAGTCTTTTTGATCTTGCTGTAAAAAAGAGAAACTTTAGCGCTCGCGAGAACTGCTGCCCTTTTTATTGGAGAGTGATATTTAGTTAATTATTTTTGCAGATGATTAATACATAAATTCAACACGTCCAGTAATTTATTTTAGAATTTTTGGGGTTCCAGAAGTATGCGTTTGATACAAATTACTACAGATTGTTCTGTTTTTGACAGATTCTGTTTTTCGTGTGTTGTTTGCTTATTTTGATGAATCTATGGCTAGTAATGGAGTTTATAAACCATAGATAAGTTGGAATACAGTAGGTTTAACACAAATATAAATAAAGAATGAGTTCATTACAGTACCTTGAAGTGGTGTTTTGTTTTCTTTCGCTAACGGAGCTCACGAGATTTTCTGTTAAGTTTTGTGTTGTGAAGTTTTCAAGTTTTGGGTAAAGATTTGATGGATTATGGAACAAGGAGTGGCAAGAGCCTAAGCTTGGGGATTCCCAAGGCACCTCAAGGTAAAATTCAAGGACACCAAAAAGCCTAAGCTTGGGGATGACCCGGAAGGCATCCCCTCTTTTGTCTTCGTTCATCGGTAACTTTAGTTGGAGCTATATTTTTATTCACCACATGATATGTGTTTTTCTTGGAGCATCTTGTATGATTTGAGTCTTTGCTTTTTAGTTTACCACAATCATCCTTGCTGTACACACCTTTTGAGAGAGACACACATGAATCAGAATTTATTAGAATACTCTATGTGCTTCACTTATATCTTTTGAGCTATATAATTTTTGCTCTAGTGCTACACTTCTATCTTTTAGAGCATGGTGGTGGTTTTATGTTATAGAAATGACCGTTCTCTCATGCTTCACTTATATTATTTTGAGAGTCCTTTAAAACAGCATGGTAATTTGCTTTTAGGCATAATAAAATCTTTCGTATAAGTGCATTGAATACTATGAGAAGTTTGATACTTGATAATTGTTTTGACATATGGAGATGGTGATAGTAGATTCATGCTAGTTGAGTAGTTGTGAATTTGAGAAATACTTGTGTTGAAGTTTGTGATTCCCGTAGCATGCACGTATGGTGAACTGTTATGTGATGAAGTCGGAGCATGATTTATTTATTGATTGTCCTCCTTATGAGTGGCGGTCGGGGATGAGAGATGGTCTTTTCCTACCAATCTATCCCCCTAGGAGCACGCACGTAGTACTTTGTTTCGATAACTAATAGAGTTTTGCAATAAGTATGTGAGTTCTTTATGACAAATGTTGAGTCCATGGATTATACGCACCCTCACCATTCCACATTTGCTAGCCTCACTATTACCGCGCACTTTTCACCGGTATCATACACCCACCATATACCTTTCTCAAAACAGCCACCATACCTACCTATTATGGCATTTCCATAGCCATTCCGAGATATATTGCCATGCAACTTTCCACCGTTCCGTTTGTTATGACACGCTTCATCATTGTCATATTGCCATGCATGATCATGTAGTTGATATCGTATTTGTGGCAAAGCCACCGTTCATAATTTTTTCATACATGTCACTTTTGATTCATCGCATATCCCGGTACACCGCCGGAGGCATTCACATAGAGTCATATTTTTTTTCTAAGTATCTCTACTCCTAATGTCTCAGTTGGTAGGTCGCGTTCCGGGTTTAATTTTCGTCCCACCACTTTCGTCCGGTTTTTTTTCGTCCTCCTCTTCCACCACGCTCTTTCACCTTGGTTTTTTACATCATCCTTTCCCACGCACGCGCACAAAAAAAACCCCGAGTGACCCATCTGCCTTATCCCTAGCCCGCTCTCGTCTCCCTTCCTAGGACGCAGCCGCCCACCAAATCAAATCCCGTCGCCGGGCTCGTCTGCCTCGCCGTGGCCGATGAATGCGTCGGCTGCGGCCACGCCCCCTCTCCAAACGGCGGCGATGATGGAGGGAGCAGCTCACGCTGGCCAGGCTCCCGACCGAACGCGTCGGGTCATCTCTCCTCGGGGCCAACCCCTCCTATTCATCGCATCTCTCCCTGACTCCGTCTCCTCCACGAGATGTAGCACCACCCCACGCCATGGACGCCCTTGCCGGCTGCATCTCTCCATGCGCCGCCACTCCTATGACACCGCCGCCCGGCAGTCTCCACCAGCACCACGACGGGCGTGGCCTCTGCACGTGCCGTCACCTCCCCTCCAGATCCGGCCATCGTCGAGGGCATATCCATCCAGCAGTGCGCCGTCACCTCCCCTCCAGATCCAGCCGTCGTCAAGGGCTTATCCATCCAGCAGCGTGTCGTCATCCCAATCATCACCGTCCACGGCGTCATCGCCCAGGCCCAGTCAGGGGCCGGCAAGACCTCCATGATCTCCCTCTTCGTCTGCCAGGTCATTGAGACCAACGTCCACGAGTAAGATGCTCATCCCTCCCCGTCTGCTACCATTGTTGGATTTGTCAAATTGATTTTTTGGGCAAAGAATTTGATTTTAGGGTTAACCTGCTCGTCTCATTCGTGGAGATTCATTCATGTGTCGGACCACATGTGTACAGGTGATTTCCGCATAGCTTTTGTGTATGACGGCTGGAGGACCAACTCAGACCTCGCTTGCCCCAGGGTCAGGAGGTCCAAGGCGCCACAACCAACTGCCTCTGCATCCATATGCTGGCAATTTACTTTGATTGTTAGTCGTTGACCATGAGCAAGAATCTGTCAATTAATTTGATGCTTCAGTTAACTTGTAATTTGCTGAATTACTATTGGTTAAGCACCGTGCAGGTCTTTGTTTGATTGTTAGTCAGTGACAATTAGCAAGAAGTTGTAGGAGGTTAAAATCATCTGCCAATTCTCTTTTAAAAACTGCCAACTTAATTAATGAATCATGTCGAATTGTAGACGCAGTGAACAGATAATGCAAAGTTCCTGCAATGACTAATTTGAGAACTACCGGTGTTACATATTTCTAAGACTATATGTGTACACGTCTAATGCCCTTTCTGATGTTTCTCACTATCAAGATTACGCTTTTAAGAAAGTGTTTGTTATGTTTAGTGTCAATCTAGAACAAAATCTGTTTTGACTCCACTCTGGACAATCTTCAAAGAGATGCTAATTCTTCATGATTATTAACTTGACGCCTGAAATATTAATTTTGCCTGTCCTATTTTGGTTTATTTCAGTTCAGTGTGGTAATCTACAGCAATCAAGTTAACAAATCTGAAGCATTTTAGCAAGGCAACGGTGCAAGTGCTCTTTTGGTGGAAGATGAAGCTTTTGTTGGGCTTGTGATGTTTTTCTGAAGAAGACTGACGATGAACTCAAAAGACAGATAACATGCGGTATTTGTGATATAGTACTAAATGATTCAGGACTGCTGTAGCTCCAGAAAGGATGGCACTCTTCATATTGTGATGCAATGTCATAATACTAGGTTGTTTCTATTTGTTCTGATGCAACTTCTATAATTGCAGGTTGCTACTACGGGAATACCTGATGTTGCTTCATATTAGTTATATCTTCCAATATTTACAGAAACTTCCGAAACTGGCACCAGGTCAGGACATGCTGATGATAACCTTCCAGTTTTGCTAAATCATAGTTACTTGAGTAATCTCTACTCCTAAAGTGTTCTTCGAAGGTGCTCATCAAATCTGTTGATACACAACACCGCAGTTATTGATGGTTTACACTGGATAGTTTCCAGACCTTTATCGCAAGATGGACGAACTTGGCATCTCAGCCAGTACTCTGCCTCATCAACAGTTTGATGTCCCTTTGCATGAAGTTAGGCCAGCATCAGAATATCCGTAGCCTTTTTTAGGAGATGAAGGTGAAGATTATTAAGCCGGATAACCTCACATGTTTCCTTCTAATGAGCAGCCGTGCGTCATTGAACAAGATAGATGTTGTTGGAGAAGTTTTAGAAGAAATGCAAGAAAATGGTGTAGTTCTAGGGTGGTATGCATATAGCATGGTTTCTATCTTCCTGAGTGCTGGTTTGGTTTTAAAAAACAGTCCGCTCTCAAGAAACTCGAGGGCCTTGATTTTAGAAGGTAACATAAATATCTATATTGATCGTTCATGGTCCTGGGGCTCCTTGTTACAGTTCAAGCAAGAGTTTAGTCCATAATACTCAATTTCATCCTGAAGTGCATGCCCCCTGACCCGTGGGACGACGGCACGGAGGCAATTGCATAACCCAGCGGCAGGGCGTGGCGGCGTTGTGGCCAGTGAGGAGCGCCGTTAGGGCGTGCCCTGAATCGAGAGGAACAAGTATGTTCACTTTCTGTTCGCTTTGTGTTTGCTTTCTGTAGTCTCAAAGCAGAGCAATGGTTCACTGCAAATTTTATCAGAATGTGCAACAAAAGCACGTTGAGAAGTTCCTGTGAGCCCTAATTATTTCTTGAGAAAGCAAACTTATTGATCCTTGCTCTATTTTTTGTGTACTAAGATTGTTTGTTTGTACCCAGGATGTGTACGTGATGTGCCCTGCCGCTGTGTGTGCTTCCTGCTAATGTGTGTGCTTCCTGACGCAGTTGAGCATGCGCGCGTGTGTTCGCTGTCGCTGTTTATTAACATTGTCATGCTCTCCTTACTTTTTGCTTAACAATTCATGATCAATACTGAACATTATTTTTTGAATAGATGCCACTTGAACTTAGTTTTAGCTCTCATGTTGTTCAATGAATCATCAAGTAATGTTTTGCATGGATTTTATAACTAACACAATGTTTCTGATTTAATGAGAGCCAACCATGCGTTCCTGGCTTCCCCGGCGATGCCAACATGGCATGGCAGGACCCAGTGGCCATCTTCGGCGCCTTCATGGACTTCGTCAGCGCCGACCTCTGCTTCATCATCTACGGCCACGACCCCTTTGCCGTCGGCATCATCTGGCACCTTGGAGTGCAAATTAAATGTGTTCATGGAGTGGGGTGTAATTGTGATTTGTGCAATGGGTTTAGAGTGGAAGGGGCTGTCATTCTTGTTTAGCAGGGGCTGCAAGTTCTATCTCTATAAGCCTGACTTGCAGCGGCAACAACAGATTCAGATGTGGTAAGCTCATTCATTCATTCTCTCAGGAGAAGAGGACCAAATTGATTCAAATTTTGTGTTCTGATCCTAATGTTGCGAGGTTTGCGATCACATGTATGGTCGGGACTGCGTGGGTCCGGCGACCAATTGCTTGCATCTCTTGCTGTATGGTGATGATGACCGGCTCTTGTTAAATCCAATACGACTGCACTTCTTCGCTTCAGGTGGCCGTGAAGCTCTGACTCCATCCTCACGACACTCAAACCTGTCTTGATGATTGCATCAGATTGCAACTCTATTATCTTTTCATACCATGATATGCGTGCATGTCTCTTCGGTTCTCAAACAAGAAATACTTTTCTTTCAGTTTGCTTTGTAGGTAACATGCAGTGTACAGTTGGTAGCAGATTATGATGCAAGTTTGTTTGTTTTCACTCCAAGCATGATTTTTATGATACATGACGCTACTCTGAGGCTGCTCCTCACTACCAGTCACAACAAGATGGGCCCCCTGGTGGTCCTCTGAAATTTGATTCCCTCGATGGCCGAGGATTGTTTTGCTTTGAAGTCTGATGTACATTTTTTTAATCTCATGTAGGAAGAAGGTATCCCCCCTATACGAAGATTTCTAGCTTGCCTATGTGTTGATAAGTGCATTCGGCCAAACAATTTGTGGACCAAATAAACTTGTTGCAGATACAGAAGAACAAGGCTGCACACAAGGAGTTGCCTGAATTGCAGTGGCAGCGATGTTGCAATATGTAAGGTTTTGCATCAACTTGGTCTATTTTCTATCCATAAGTCTAATGAATTGGCCCTTGTTTATCAGGAATCAAGCTTGTGAAGAAAAATTTCGTTACTTTAATGACACACACTTGCAGTAAGTCATTCAGAGATATATTCAGTACATGCTAGGTTGCCAAGCTCAGAGCCACCTGTTGTCTCCATAAATTCGCTGAAAGCAAAAATCATTTTCCCATAGTCATGTGAAACCTTCTAGAATTCTTTTTAGTATTTTGCATTGCTTGTGCATTTCTTTTTTTATCACTTCTAATAACCTCATTGATTCATTTTTCCTATCGTCATGTCAGTCCTTGCTCTAAATTTTTTGTTAATATGTTGCACTTCTTGTGCATTTCCATTTTTATCACTTCTAATAATCTCATTGACTGTTTACATCTCACCATGTTTACCAAGAACACGAGTGATAATTTTGTTTTATAATAATACAATAGTGACAATTTTATTTTATTTTATTTTCTGACATAGTTCTCAATTAGGCTTACAAATATTTTACATTGGCAGTAGTTCTGCCATCAAGCTTATGTGTAATGTATTCCTTAGAATGGTGTTTCAGCCATTTCTATGTAGGTGGCATGTGTGATGGCACGTATTTCAGCCATATCGACTTAGGTGGCATGTGTGCTGGCGCAAGAAAAGGAAGGCCCTGAACTGAAAGGAGCAACATATATTAATGAAATGCCCTGAATTGAGAGAGAGAGAGAGAGAGTTCAATTTAATTTGTCTGGTTTAAATATTTATGAGTAATTTAATTTGTTTGACCTTGAGTGTTGACTTGCTTTTCAGTTGTCAACAATGTCCGTTTTGCTGAATGTACTTGCTTATCCTTCTACTGGACTACCATTGGTTCACTGTGTACATACACTTTCCAATTCTGTCTGTTTACTATCTTTTGTTATTATTTGTCTTGATAACTTGATGCTTTCTTCCTTGGTTGTTTAATCTTAACAGTTCCACATCCCACATCGAACCTTCCAGACTCATCCAAGTGACCATTTGCAACATCCTTTTCCGGACAATCTGGATTAGTTCAAGGTTTTCATCACTCTGGTGAGCATATGGTGCGCTAACTCGGTTAGCGCATTGACATAGTGCAACGCCCATTGATTAAACGTTTTTATCTCTTATCATTTTCTGCATTTTCAGGTCTGCACAACATTCATGGAAATTATAGTCTTCCAAAATATTCCTGGATCACTTGCAAAAAGGAATGTTGTGAAGAGTAGCGTTCCATCATCTGGGGTCCAACAACCCAAAGGGAGCATTTCTGGGAGATTTGCTGCAAATAGCCTTCCTGTTGTCGTTCTCTGGTTCGAATGCCCACCTTTGTGGAGGTTTGTGGCATTGTTATTTATATACGTTCAACATCATGAACATGCATGTTAATTGGTTTGCAATCTAAGGAACAATTTTGTTGGCTTGATAAATTATAACATACTCTTGCTTTGGTTTCATGTGGAGGATGATGATTTTTACTGTTTTGGTATTATTGTTTCTTCTGCAGATTCCTCATGCACATTTAGCTGTCAGTGGTAGAGTAATGAATGTTGGTGGAGGTCAAGCATTTAGAAGTGGAATGAATATGGGCGGTACCATTCAAGGTTTATCCTCAAACTTGGGCACCAGTGGTAATCTAAATTATGTTCCTGGAAACCCAGCTTTGGGTCCACGTATTACAAACATTGTGCGCAGAAGTAACATTGGGATAAATATAAGCTCTGGTGGGTTGTCGGTGCTGATTATCTCATCACACATCGATTTTAGGGTCAATGCTGCAAGTGGAAGACTAAATGTGCAAGGATCCAACAGGATGATGAATGGCCTTATTCTGCAAGGTAGTTTAATTAACCATAGCTTGAATTTATTACTTAGTAGATTTATGTTAAGCTTCATGTTTTAGCTTGAAATACGAGTATTATTTATAGCATGTTTAACTATTGCTATTTTAGTGCTCTGTTCAGCGTGTACTTACCATATCTCCTGCTTTGAGCTGTCCCCTCACCCCTTGACTTTATCTTACCAAAAAAATGGCATATGAAATACTTAGTGAACATCCCGTATGATGAGATATTTTCTTGGGAAACACACTAGGTAGCCTTGATGTTAGTGCTTCATAAACTATGAATGAACCATGTGGTGCTGGAGTGTACTATAGAATTCATTTTTTTAAGCTACACTATCTGAATAATTAGACATTTTTTATCTATGTAAAATAAGAGCCAACTTATAGAATTTTGACCTTAAACATTGAAGTCCAACATAATATTATACTGCTGAATTTCTGTCATATCGATATTCTTCCTTTTGCAGGCATACATTGAATATATATGTTCTTGCTTTTCTTAGTGATCGTTGCTGTACCTATTTTGATTTTCTAGCCGCGCCTGTTGCTCTGCTCTCTGTTTGAAGATGACAAAGACGAAGAACATGGTGGTAGCGCAAATGTGATAGTAAATTCCATTACAATAAATATTTGTTGATTTATATGTATGGTTAGAAAATCATGCAGCTCTTTTGTGAAGAGTAGAACCTTTTATTCTATTCAGGGGTTTCTTCAAATTTGTGTTACAGCATATAAGTTTGCATCTGAATCGGGGCAATGCTGTAGGTATGCCTGATGGAGCGATTGGGTTGATGCTGATGCTGATATACTTCCCTAAGTTGCTCCAATCGGGAATGCAGATATACTTCCGTGAGTTGCTCCCCAAAACCAATCCCTTGCTCTTCTTTGCACCAATGGTACAAGAGATGCGAGCCATCCTTTTTACTGGATGTTCTCTTGATCGTTTCTTCCTATGGATTTTGTGGTTGCCAGATGTTCTCTCGCTGTGGATTGGTAAAAAGACTAACTCTTAATCAGGGCGCGCGATTTTGATGAAGGTTGTAAAACATTTTCATTAGGCATCAATTTTATTGCTGGTGCTTGTCTGGCTGTAAAATCTGCTCAATATGTATATTTTCCTTTCGTCGTTTTCTGATATAATACTGAACCTTTTGGAATATCTCTGTATATAAAAAAATGTGTTCTGTCTGCCGATTGAAATGGACCTAAATATGAATACGAACCAGTAATTTTTTGTGTTTTTATCACCATGTACATCAATAAATTTGCCGCCGCTGCTGCATCTCTCTCATGCTGCTGTTGCATCTATCTCGGTCTTGTCGCACGTCGACATCGAGGGATCCACGTGCCTCCCGCACACTGCCCTGAAGCCCCCTTTGCCATAAACACACGTCCATTGGGTCCTCTGTACATTGGAATGCACATGTTTGAACATGATAAAAGGTAGAAACATCAGGGAATGTACACTCTCCAGCTCTGAACTGCTCGGTAATGCAAGTTTGATCTCATTTAGCTTATCGTTGATCCTGGTGTTAGTTAACTTGTGAATTTAGGTGCAGAAGTATGGCACTATCATTTAGGTTTTTAGTCCTATGTGTATGAATTAGATGATTAAATTCATACAAAATTAGGAGCATAAGAAATCTATTATTGAAATTTATGGGTGGCATTCCTATGATACCTTTTTAATTATTTGAGCTGTAATAGAATCATATGAATATGTACAATCCAGAAAAGATGCACATAGAAGAAAGACAGATGAACCATCACAAGTCACATAATCATGTGTTCCTGGTTTATGGCAAGGGGTACAGATGATAGGAGGAAGGAGAGATGAGGTCACTTTCTTAATTCGAAGCATCACAAAAGGTAGCATTACTATTGCATGGGATAATGAATTAAGGTTAATTTCATTTTAGAGGATAAAAGCAGCCCGTGGAGGGTGACCCGCACATACACTCTGACAATTTTTTTTGAAGTGTTTAACATCCCCTTGCGCTTGACAAGTGTGCCATGTGGTGATCGAGCTAATTATCGTGGGATTGAGCACATTCGAAGGCGTTATGATCAAGTGAACATCTCCACCATTAGTGAGGGTGAGAAAGAAGATAAGCGGTGATACTTTTTCTTGAGTCGTGCTTATTGGCTAAGGGTTTGGTTACATTTCTTTCTCTCGTTGCAATGCACAGAAATTATACGCTGGCTCGGCCCCTGCTCCATCCTCTGTTGGAAATAATCACGATTAGGTGTCCTTGTCCCGTACAGATCTGTAGCGTTAGCCGAATCAGCTCTGTACTACTTAGATAGATCAGGCACTATTATAATAATAATAATAATAATAATAATAATAATGCTAAGAGACTATGTTTGTACCCCTAGAGATATTACAATCATCGAATCAATCATGTCTGCCCCAAGAAAACCATATTCGTGGACATTGTAGATGCCTTGTTATCAAACGACGAGCTGCAATGTCTTATGAAGGATGATGTGTTCTTACACGCTGGTGTAAGACCAATTGCATAAAATTTGTGATTATTAATATAAACAATATATAATATCGCGTAAAACATAGATATAATCCATACGTGGAATTGCAGGTGATAAATGCTTACATATGTTGCATGCTGATTCACGACCATCTACGAGACAGGGCGGGTGGAAAGATACATATTATTAGCACGTTCGTTTCTGGCCAGATAAAAGAAGACGGAGAAAGAGACATAGACCCATCAAAATATCGCCGCATCGTACATCATGTTAATACTTATGTACAACAAGATATGGTTAGTCTCGCCTCATCATCCATGCTTATCATGATGTATTTTTTTTAATTAATCCATGTGTATAATGATTTGTTATAATTTATATCTAATTACGACTACAACTTATATGATTTTTACACCAGTGCTATTCATTCCAATTAACATTGAGCGGAGTCATTGGTATCTGGCAGTCGTCAATGCCCAAAAACATGAGATTCAAGTATTGGACTCGCTTGGTTCTCGGATCAATCGGAGTGACCTTACTGTTACGGTAACTACTATACTTTTTTGGTACTCTTGACATATGTTTGTTTGCCTTAACCTACTTTCCATATATAAAATAGTTACTAGGACTTGAGAAGCGTTTGAAACTTGGAGAACAAAGTCCGGAGTTTAATAAAGATCATGAGTGGTCTGATCTCAATGTTACAAAATGGAATGTCGTAGAACAGTTCCTAGAGGCAAAACAAATGGATGGGTAAGCACTTGTCACAAATTGAAAATTATTTTCTTTGGTACTCATCAACATAAAAATATGATATAGTATAACATATTGATAGTAAAATGTCGCACTGTATCTATTAGTTGATTCAAGCCATGTGGGTATAATGAACACAATTATTTTTTTCGAAACGGTCTATTTATTTGATTCAGATGTGTGATATTCTAAAGTATTTTTTATGATATTATAGCGCATCTTGTGGACTGTTTATGCTAAATTTTATGGAATATTGGACAGCAGATGTATTAACAGATCAGTTCACCCAGGTATTTCCTTTTATACATTATCTCATTATTTTATTGGAATAATGTTATATCGATTTTTTGTATATCTTGCAGGAAGATATCAAGCACTTTCGACGAAAATTAGTTGTCATTTTGCTCGATTCAGAACTGAATAAGCTAAAAGGATGTCCGATATACCATCAACCAGACATTAAAGAAAATGTATCGAAATCTGATCTCGAGCTCCTAGATAATCCACCGGATGGAGTCAAAGACAGACATCCGAGCCCAATCCTCAGCATGCCCACGGATCAATTTGAATTGCTTGTCGGCCTTTGCAACTATATCATGTCCATTGATGATGCCAGGTGTTTGGAGTAAGTATCATTTATCAATATATAAGGTGCCAGTATACACTGTTGTTATTCTTACCATCCAATTCTCAGAAAAGAATGGGACCGAAGCTCGACACCCCGTCCAATGGGCTTAAGTCTCAAAAAACTTCAAAGCATACTTAACATGAAGCAGTCTATGGACAATGATTTTTCAACATTGCTGTGCGTATTCTGGCATGTGACGAGGGAGTATTGTTCACAGACCCTTCAATACACTACATGGATCTACAATTTTGTGTAAGTTATCATAATTATTCATTCAACATCATTAGTATGAACATGTTTTTAAATAGTATTTTTTTACTCAGTCCATGCTGTGGGATTCAACACGAGATCAAAAGTTTTTGCGATAAGGAAACTATTCAGAAGTTGGCAACTTTGTTTGATAGCTGGCATGGGAGAGACAACAACATATTATCGTGCAACATGGTAAGTAAGGTATTTTTTCCATTGTTTGTCATGGTTTATTGTTGTCTGTAATACCTACCACTTGTAGATTTATCTTCCATATGAATCCATCGGTCGATACATCTTGTAGGTCATCGACAAAGAGGCATGTCATGTATCTATTCTGGATCCTATTCGTACAACACAAATGACGAAGATGAAAAATTTGAGGCACTTAGTGAAATTAAAAAGTTTTGCGAGGGAATTCAAAGAAGCACTCGAAATAAAGCAACCAGGATGGCATTCTGATATATCAAAATGCCAACGTGTATTTCCTAATGGTATTCCAACGAGCATAGACGGGTAATAAATTTATCATACAAACATTTATTTTTATTATCACGATATTTAATACAATAACAATTTAGTAAATTACAGGGATTTGTCAGGTTTTTATGTCTTTCATTTTATGCTCTGGTGGAACGGTAAAGACCTTGTGCAACCGGTTTGTGCAGTGAGTATTGTGCGTTACACATGTTTTTAAATCTTCCATGTGAAGTATTCGTCCTAACTACGTATATGGCTTTTCCAGGATGGGTATGAGTTGAGGAAGCTAAAGACAACTTGCCTGATATTGTGCGAGAATTTCTTAAGCGCATCAAGTAGATCTCAATATTCTATAATATATTTTTATTTGGATCATTACTTTACATGTATACGTTCTCAATTTGATATCTTGTTATGAGTTTACATTACAAGTGAATTGGACTTCAATTGTTATGCAATTGTGATCGTGTTATATTATCTCTACCCGCGATATTTAGCATGCATTATCTTTATGTGACTTCAACAAACTATTTCAGAAGCCCGTGGCAATGCACGGGCACTCTACTAGTTGAGTTGTAATTCTTGAGTTGTAAGTAAAAAGAAGTGTGATGATCATCATTATTAGAGCATTGTCCCAGTGAGGAAAGGATGATGGAGACTATGATTCCCCCACAAGTCGGGATGAGACTCCGGACGAAAAAAAGAGAAAAGAGGCCAAAAGAAAAAAAAGTCCCAAATAAAAAAATGAGAGAAAAAGAGAGAAGGGACAATGTTACTATCCTTTTTCCACACTTGCGCTTCAAAGTAGCACCATGATATTCATGATAAAAAGTCTCCTATGTTGTCACTTTCATAAACTAGTGGGAATTTTACATTATAGAACTTGGCTTGTATATTCCAATGATGGGCTTCCTCAAATTGCCCTAGGTCTTCGTGAGGAAGCAAGTTGGATGCACACCCACTTAGTTTCTTCTGTTGAGCTTTCATACACTTATAGCTCCAGTGCATCCGTTGCATGGCAATCCCTACTCACTCACATTGATATCTATTGATGGGCATCTCCATAGCCCGTTGATACGCCTAGTTGATGTGAGACTATCTTCTCCTTTTTGTCTTCTCCACAACCACCTTTCTATTCCACCTATAGTGCTATGTCCATGGCTCACGATCATGTATTGCGTGAAAGTTGAAAAAGTTTGAAAACATCAAAAGTATGAAACAATTGCTTGGCTTGTCGTCGAGGTTGTGCATGATTTAATATTTTGTGTGATGAAGATAGAGCATAGTCAGACTATATGATTTTGTAGGGATAACTTTCTTTGGCCATGTTATTTTGAGAAGACATGATTGCTTAGTTAGTATGCTTGAACTATTATTATTTTTATGTCAATATTAAACTTTTATCTTGAATCTTTCAGATCTGAACATTCATGCCACAATAAAGGAAATTACATTGAAAAATATGTTAGGAAGCATTCCACATCAAAAATTCTATTTTTATCATTTACCTACTCGAGGACGAGCAGTAATTAAACTTGGGGATGCTTGATACGTCTCCAACATATCTATAATTTTTTATTGTTCCATGCTATTATAAATTATGTTTTGGATGTCTAATGGGCTTATTTATACACTTTTATATTATTTTTGGGACTAACCTATTAACCGGAGGCCCAACCCAAATTACTGTTTTTTGCCTATTTCAGTGTTTCGCAGAAAAAGAATATTAAACGGAGTCCAAACGGAATGAAATCTTGGGGAGCGTGATTTTTGAAACAAACGTGATCCAGAGGACTTGGAGTGGACGTCAAGCAACCAACGAGGAGGCCACGAGGCAGGGGGCGCGCCTACACCCCTGGGCGCGCCCTCCACCCTCGTGGCCCCCTCGTGGCTCCACCGACCTACTTCTTCCTCCTATATATACCTACGTACCCTGAAAACATCATAGAGCACCACGAAAACATAATTCCACCGCCGCAACCTTCTGTACCCGTGAGATCCCATCTTGGGGCCTTTTCCGGCGCTCCGTTAGAGGGGGCATTGCTCACGGAGGACTTCTACATGAACACCATAGCCTCTCCGATGATGTGTGAGTTGTTTAACTCAGACCTTCGGGTCCATAGTTATTAGCTAGATGGCTTCTTCTCTCTCTTTGGATCTCAATAGAAAGTTCTCCTCGATTCTCTTGGAGATATATTCGATGTATTCTTCTTTTGCAGTGTGTTTGTCGAGATCCGATGAATTGTGGGTTTATGATGAAGATTATCTATGAACAATATTTGAATCTTCTCTGAATTATTTTATGTATGATTGGTTATCTTTGCAAGTCTCTTTGAATTATCAGTTTGGTTTGGCCTACTAGATTGATCTTTCTTGCAATGGGAGAAGTGCTTAGCTTTGGGTTCAATCTTGCGGTGCTCGATCCCAGTGACAGTAGGGGAAACTACACTTATTGTATTGTTGCCATCGAGGATAAAAAGATGGGGTTTATATCATATTGCATGAGTTTATCCCTCTACATCATGTCATCTTGCTTAAAGCGTTACTCCGTTCTTATGAAATTAATACTCTAGATGCATGCTGGATAGCGGTCGATGTGTGGAGTAATAGTAGTAGATGCAGGCAGGAGTCGGTCTACTTGTCACGGACATGATGCCTATATACATGATCATACCTAGATATTCTCATAACTATGCTCAATTCTATCAATTGCTCGACAGTAATTTGTTCACCCACTGTAATACTTATGCTATCTTGAGAGAAGCCACTAGTGAAACCTATGGCCCCCGGGTCTATTTTCCATCATACAAGATTCCAATCTATTTTATTTTGCAATCTTTACTTTTAGATTATATCATAAAAATACCAAAAATATTTATCTTATTATTATTATCTCTATTAGATCTCACTCTTGCAAGTGGCCGTGAAGGGATTGACAACCCCTTTATCGTGTTGGTTGTGAGGTTCTTATTTGTTTGTGTAGGTACGAGGTGACTCGCACGTGGTCTCCTACTGGATTGATACCTTGGTTCTCAAAAACTGAGGGAAATACTTACGCTGCTTTGCTGCATCATCCTTTCCTCTTAAAGGGAAAACCAACGCATGCTTAAGAGGTAGCAGGTAGCTCCTTGGAGGTGTAGGACAGGGTGGCTGAACCGACGGGACGACGAGATCGATGACGGATCCTCATCTGGTACGGTGGGTGGGGACGTCGAGGTGTTGTTGTGGATGACGCCATCAGGGAAGAGGCTCCGGCTCGGTGGCGGACAGAAGAGGGTATGGGGCTTCGTGGGTTTTTGCAGCCTCGGTGTATGAATGGGTGGGCAAATGGGATGGGAGGGGGAACCATGGCTTAGGGACGCACTTGTCTGAAATGTGGGGTAAGTTATGAAAGTACCACCACCAATTAGAGCTAGGCGGTTGTTTCGGTTCAGGGGTATCACGGGCATTTCGCATGTCGGGATTTCGCACGAGGTGAGAATTTTCTCGTGTGTTGTAATTTTGGATAGCAAGGCACGGGTTGAGATGGAGGGAGTTTCCGGAGCACAACAAGACAAATATATATCTTAAATATTTTGGGGTAACAAGGCGCGGGTTGAAATTTCTGGACAAGACTAACGTGTACTGTACCAAATCAATTCACACTTCCGTCGACCAAAAAACAAAAAGAAATCAATTCACACCACATAAGAGAGTCTAGTCTCGTGGACTGTACCAAATCAATTCGCGTTACAAATGACATTCAAAACTTTGAATTCATGTTTTGTTCAACTAAAATATTGCGCTACGTGTATAATGCATGCAGCCTGCTACTCAAATGAACGTTTTAGTGTGTCGGCGTCCTGGGAATGGGGGTACCCAGACTTGCCTGCCTGCGGCCTAAGGCATGGCACCACCAATGGCCTGGTACGGCCCATCTTCATCAGCAACCACTCAAGACCCTCGCGAGGCGGACGACATCAAGCCCTCCTCTGGGGCGGCCTCGCTAGGCGGGCTCGCGAGGAGCGGAGATATCTATGCAAGGGGCACCTCGCGAGGTCCGCATGACGTGAGCCATGACGACCAAGGCCAGGCGGGCGTCTGCGGGCGCAGAGTGCCAGTTTCCTCTTTGGTGCTAAGGAGGCAGGCGCAGGAGAGGAGTCCCGAGGCATCACGCAAAGGTTTCCATGTCGGTGCAATAAGACCAAGACCAGCAGGACGGCATGACGGATGTCACCACGGAGCCCACGACAGCGTCACCACCAAAGCCTTTGGCTGGCGAAGGCCACCTTTAGTCAGGATAAGTTGTACTAGTTGTCTCCCTTCGAAATTGGCTGTTGTGGGATCCCTTCCTGCCTAAACATTTGGGAAGAGGACCGAGTCCTCTATAAATAGGACTAGCCACCACCGTAGTGGGGGATCGGCTCATCTGTGGACGGATCATTCAGACCATCCTCAGACACACCACCTCATCAAGCTCAAGAACACCTCTCCTCAGGAGGTTGTTCATCCATTGTACTAGTTCATCCTCAGCCCACGAGGCAATCCACCACACCACACTGGAGTAGGGTATTACACCACAACGGTGGCCCGAACCAGTATAAACTCTCGTGTCACTTGTTCCTTGGGTTCGGCGAGCCAAGCTTTGAGATTGTTGCGAGAGTAAGCTAGGGAGAGATCTTTGTTCCCACCCCAGTGTTTGAACCTCAAGGGTTTGTCGGGACCCAGAATCTGACATTTGGCACGACAAGTAGGAGTGCGCTGAAGTCTTCTTCCATCGATCCGCGCTCCACTGCTCCAGCATGTACATGTCAGATGCTCGCCGAGCCCGTGCTGAGCGTCGGGCCGCCCTCATCGTCTGTGTCGCTCAGACGGCGCCCGTTGGCAGACCTCCCCACCGTTCTCCATCACCCGCTGCCAACGCCGCCACCGGCCCGGCTACAAACAAGCAGCAAGCTTCATTGTTGCACCCCTACATGCAGCGGGACGGACGTACCCCCCCCCCCCCGTTGCTGACTCCGGCTGGCTCATCGTCCCACGCTCTTCGCGCGCCCACGGACGCGTAGGCCGCTCTGTTCATGGCACGCGAGATCCTGCGTTACCGTCCGGTCGACGACCTCTACGATGACTGGCTGGAACGCATCACTGAGCCCGTCAGCGCCGCCGGGGGCTCTCCTGCACCATCCCTCTCGCTGCCTCATCCACCTCCAGCTACGGGCGACGTGGCTCACAGAGCACCTCCGCCGCCTCCACACCAAGATGGCGCCCTCGCACCAAGACATGTGGCTCACGGAGTGCCTCCGCATCAAGACGGCGCCCTAGCACCAAGATAGGCGGTCCCGCAACGTGAACCGCCATGCCGGGCGCCCGTGCACGAAGAATGAAGCTGCCAAGAAGTCCGAAGGACGCAAGAAAATGCTCCTGCGCTCCTAGCATCATTGCGCAAAGATCGCGCGCTGCCTGTGGCGGCGGTGCCCGGATATCAGGATCAGGCTCCGCCACCACGACGGGCTCCCGTGACCACAGTAGACTACCGTGCCTTTACTCCTGAGCTGTGCACCGTCCTCTGGCCAGGCAAGTTCAAGCCAAACCTGCTGATAACCCACAAGTATAGGGGATCGCAATAGTTTTCGAGGGTAAAGTATTCAACCCAAATTTATTGATTCGACACGTGGGGAGCCAAAGAATACTCTCAAGTGTAAGCAGTTGAGTTGTCAATTAAACCACACCTGGAAACTTAATATTTGCAGCAAAGTATTTAGTAGCAAAGTAATATGATAGTAGTGGTAACGATAGCAAAAGGTAACAATAGTAAAAGTAATTTTTTTGGTATTTTGTAGTGATGATAGCAATAGCAACAGGAAAGTAAATAAGCGAAGAACAATGTATGGAAAGCTCGTAGGCAATGGATAAGTGATGGAGAATTATGCCGGATGTGGTTCATCATGTAACAGTCATAACCTAGGGTGACACAGAACTCGCTCCAGTTCATTGATATAATGTAGGCATGTATTCCGAACATAGTCATACGTGCTTATTGAAAAGAACATGCATGGCATCTTTTGTCCTACTCTCCCGTGGCAGCGGGGTCCTTACGGAAACTAAGGGATATTAAGGCCTCCTTTTAATAGAGTACCAGAACAAAGCATTAACACATAGTGAATACATGAACTCCTCAAACTACGCTCATCACCGGTAAGTATCCCGATTATTGTCACTTTGGGGTTAACGGATCATAACAAATAATAGGTGACTATAGAATTGCAAGATAGGATCAGGAAAACTCATATATTGATGAAAACATAATAGGTTCAGATCTGAAATCATGGCACTCGGGCCCTAGTGACAAGCATTAAGCATAGCAAAGTCATAGCAACATCAATCTCAGAACATAGTGGATACTAGGGATCGAACCCTAACAAAACTAACTCGATTACATGATAGATCCTATCCAACCCGTCACCGTCCAGCAAGCCTACGATGGAATTACTCACGCACGGCGGTGAGCATCATGAAATTAGTGATGGAGGATGGTTGATGATGACGATGGCGACGGATTCCCCTCTCCGGAGCCCCGAACGGACTCCAGATCAACCCTCCCGAGAGGTTTTAAGGCTTGGCGGCGGCTCCGTATCGTAAAACACGATGAATTCTTCTCTCTGATTTTTTTCTCCCCGAAACACAATATATAGAGTTGGAGTTGGAGTCGGAGAGGCACCAGGGGGCCCACGAGGTAGGGGGCGCGCCCTAGGGGGGCAGGCGTGCCCCCCACCCTCATGGACAGGTGGTGGGCCCCTAGCCTTCATCTTTTGCAGGTATTTTTTATATTTTCCAAAAAGTTGCTCCGTGAAGTTTCAGGTCATTCCGAGAACGTTTGTTTCTGCACATAAATAACACCATGGTAATTCTGCTGAAAACAGCGTCAGTCCGGGTTAGTTCCATTCAAATCATGCAAGTTAGAGTCCAAAACAAGGGCAAAAGTGTTTGGAAAAGTAGATACGATGGAGACATATCAACTCCCCCAAGCTTAAACCTTTGCTTGCCCTCAAGCAATTCAGTTGACAAACTGAAAGTGATAAAGGAAAACTTTTACAAACTTTGTTTGCTCTTGTTGTTGTAAACATGTAAAGCCAGCATTCGAGTTTTCAGCAAAGATTATAACTAAGCACATCCACAATAATGCTTAGATCTCAAGTCTACTCATATTAATAGCATAATCAACTAGCGAGCAATAATAATAGATCTTGGATGACAACACTTTCTCAAAACAATCATAATATGATATAACAAGGTGGTATCTCGCTAGCCCTTTCTGAGACCGCAAAACATAAATGCAGAGCACCTTTAAAGACCAAGGACTGACTAGACATTGTAATTCATGGTAAAATAGATCAAGTCAAGTCATACTCAATGTAAATTAACAGTAATGAATGCAAATGACAGCGGTGGTCTCGAACTGGTGCTTTTTAATAAGAGGATGATGATTCAGCATAAAAGTAAATAGATAAGCCCTTCGCAGAGGGAAGCAGGGATTTGTAGATGTGCCAGAGCTCGGTTTTGAAACAGAGGCGAATAATATTTTGAGCGGTATACTTTCATTGTCAACATAACAACCAAGAGATGGCGATATCTTCCATGTTACACACATTATAGGCGGTTCCCAAACAGAATGGTAAAGTTTATACTCCCCCTTCCACCAACAAGCATCAATCCATGGCTTGCTCGAAACAACGAGTGTCTCCAACTAACAAGAGTCCCAGGGGGAGTTTTGTTTGGAATTATTTTTATTTAGTTTGTGTAAAGCATGGGACTGGGCATCCCGGTGACCAGCCATTTATCTCGTGAGTGAGGAGCGGAGTCCACTCCTCTTGAGAATAACCCGCCTAACATGGAAGATACAGACAGCCCTAGTTGATACATGAGGTATTCGAGCATACAAAACAAGATATTTATTTGAAGGTTTAGAGTTTGGCACTTACAAATTTACTTGGAACGGCAGGTAGATACCGTATATAGGTAGGTATAGTGGACTCATGTGGAATAACTTTGGGGTTTAAGGGATTGGGTGCACAAGCATTATTCCCGCTTAGTACAAGTGAAGGCTACCAAAAGACTCGAAAGCGAACAGCTAGAGAGCGACAACAGTCATGAACATGCATTATAATTAATCAACACCGAATGCAAGCATGAGTAGGATATAATCCACCATGAACATAAATATCATGAAGGCTATGTTGATTTTGTTTCAACTACATGCGTGAACATGCGCCAAGTCAAGTCACTTAAATCATTCAGAGGAGGATACCACCCTATCATACCACATCATAACCATCTCAATAGCATGTTGGCACGCAAGATAAACCATTATAACCCATAGCTAATAAAGCATGGCACAAGAAACTATGATCTCTAGTTTCATTGCAAACACTACAAAAAAAAGACACATCCGTGACATTTTGGGCCGAACGGATTTTTTTTGTATCATACATATGACACTTCTATAACGATAATTGTGACAAAACCCAATATCATCATAGATGTGCTGGGCTCCTACTTCTATGACAAAAAATCATGACAGAAAATGGGCTTTTCGTCCTGGGCGGGCTGGAGACGCAGCTGCATGACATTCTTTGGGCCGTCCATGACGGAAAAAACCATGGTAGAAGCGAGGGGGAGGAAAATTTCGGGAAGTTCTCGGTTACAGTGGGAGGTCGGGGGCCGAGCGATGCGCGTTTCTCTCGTACACGTATGCGCGTGCGTGCGAGTCGTTGGCTCTAACTGAACCCGAGCGAGGCGTTGGGCTCTAACTGAACCCGAGCGATTGCACTGCAGGCTACGCGTTACTGAACCCGAGCGATCGATCGATGGCTGTTAACTAAACCCGATCAAGCGATTCCTTCGCTACTGCTGCTAACTGAAGCCGATCGATGGGATGAACAGTGAGCATTGCGGGGGAGGGGGGTTTGGATGAACAGTGAGCGGTGGCATTTCCTATGGATGAACAGGACCCCGTGGTGTGGTGGAGGGCTGGATGAACAGTAGACGGTGGAGGGGTTCCCGTGGTGGGGTGGATGAATAGTACCCCGTGGTGTGGAGGGCTGGATGAACAGTAGACGGTGGAGGGGTGGTTCAACAGGACCCCGTAGTGTGGAGGGCTGGATGAACAATAGACGGTGGAGGGGTGCCCGCGGAGGGGTGGTTGAACAGGACCCCGTGGTGTGGAGAGCTGGATGAACAGTAGACGGTGGAGGGGTGGTTGAATAGTAGCCGATGGAGTAGCGCGCGGTGGAGGCTGGATGAACAGGAGCCCGTGGAGGCTGCAGGAGGTCGACGGTGGAGATGAACAGTATCCCGTGGAGTCCCGTTTTGCGGTACGCCACACCCCTCCCGATGAACAGGACCCCCGTTTAGACCGTAGCGCTCCAACACAAGCCCGTTTCCTCCGTTTTGCGGTACACCACACCCCTCCCGATCAACAGGACACCTGTTTCGACCGTAGGAGGTCCGTTTCCTCTGTTTTGCGGTATGCCACACCCCTCCTGATCAACAGGACCCCTGTTTCGACTGTTGGAGGTCCGTTTCCTCCGTTTTGCGATATGCCACACCCCTCCCGATGAACAGGATCCCGTTTCGAACGTGACCGGTCAAACACAAGGCCGTTTCCTCCGTTCTGCGGTATGACAGGTATCATTTCCATTGCATGTTCCGTCCAAGCCCTCCCGATGAACATGACGCATTTTGTTGCCTCCCCATGAACATGACGCATTCCGTTGCCTCCCCATGAACATGACGACGACGCTGTTTCTCCGTCCCGACCCAGCCATGTACACGAGCCCTCGCCGTACGTATGCGCGAGTAGGCGTTCGAGACCCCGCCCGTATGTACACATACGTGGCCGTATTTTCTTTCTTGCACCCTGACCGTTGTACGTACGTGTACATGCTACGTGCGTGCCTCTACTACGACACGTGCGCGCATCTACATCGACCAGTATATATGTATGTACATGTTCGCGACCAGAATGACAATGGTTACGCATGCTTCGACCAGGTGGGTATCGACTGTCAGGCACTTCCTTGCATGCAAAGATGTAGCTGGTGGGTCCCAGCAGTCAGGGGGGTGAATCGTTTTGTTTTTTTTGCCCGGACGCACTTCCTTGCATGCGAAGGTGTAGCTGGTGGGTCCCAGCAGTCAGGGGGGAAACGTTTTTTTCGCAAAATACGGTGGCCTGTTCGGTGGGTCCCCACTGTGAGGTGGAGGAATAATTATTTTGCACGTAATAAGGAGGCACTTCCTTGCTGCGGCCGTGGACCCAGCTGTCGGCCTCTCCATGTACAGTCCACGTCCGATGGAAGTCGTTCCTTGACCATGTTGACCACGCTGCGCCGAGAGCACCAGGGTGGTGGATGACGGCGAGGCCTAGGAAGGGGACGGCGAGGAGCCGGGAAAGACGCGGCAGTGGAAGCCCGCGCAGAGAGGAGTATGAGGGTTCATTGGTTCGGCTGCGGTGTGAGGCTACCGTCACCGCAGGGCCTGGCCAGCGGTGGGAATAGTAGGGGGCGGTGAGGCCTCTGTGGCAGCACAGCCGGCCACGGGAGGCAGGAGCATGCGGTACGACCGGCACTGCTTTGGGCGGCTGGAGCAAGAAGACCAGAGGTTGAAGAGGCACTACGGCCGTTGGATGGACATCGTACGGTCACTGGAGCTAGAATCGTTCATATTGACTAAAGTTGACAAAGGCCCCCGTCCCAGTCAACTTAGTAGGCCCACAAGTCAGCCTCCCACCATGGTGGGTCCCAGCTAGCAGGGGGAGTATTCATTTTTTGTGCGTAATAAGGAGGCACTTCCGGTGGGTCCGAGCTGACAGCGGGGGGAACGTTTTTTTCGCGAAATACGCTGGCCCGTCCGGTGGGTCCGAGCAGTCAGGGGGGAAACGTTTTTTTCGCGAAATAAGGTGGCCCGTCCGGTGGGTCCCTGCTGTAAGGTGGAGGAATAATTATTTTGCGCGTAATAAGGAGGCACTTCCTTGCGGCCGCCTGGACCCAGCTGTCAGCCTCTCCACGTACAGTACTCTTCCGATGGAAGTCGGTCGTTGACCACGTTGACCACGCCGCGCCGAGAGCACCAGGGCGGTGGTCTGGACGACGGCGAGGCCTAGGAAGGGGACGACGCGGAGCCGGGGAAGACGCAGCAGTGGAAGCCCGCGCGGAGAGGAGTACGAGGGTTCACTGGTTCGGCTGCGGTGTGAGGCTGCCGTCGCCGCAGAATAACAGGGGGTGTGGGTGAGTGGAGGGATGGCCTGGCCAGCGGTGGGAGTAGTATGGGGGCGGTGAGGCCTCCGCGGCAGCACAGCCGGCCACGGGAGGCAGGAGCAGGCGGCACGACCGGCGCTGCTTTGGGCGGCTGGACCAAGAAGACCAGAGGTTGAAGAAGCACTACGGCCGTTGGATGGACATCGTACGGTCACTGAAGCTAGAAACGTTTATTATTGACTAAGTTGACAAAGCCCTTGGTACGCTCCAACTTAGTAGGCCCACAGGTCAGCCTCCGAAACGGTGCGCCCCAGATGTCAGGGGGAGGAATCATTTTTTGGGCGGCCGAAGCTAAGAATATCCGAGATTGAAGAAGAAGCACGACATCCGTTGGATAGACATCCAACGGCCACTGCTGCTAGAACCGTGTGTTGACTATAATAAGTTGGCAAAGCCTTGCATACGCGTCAACTTATTTTTTTAGGGGACGCGTCACTTAGTAGGCCCACAAGTGTGTGGCAGAGAACTTATAGCCCATTTGCGTTTTGTAAGAATGTACAACCCATTTTGGAATTCTAATGGAATTTACAACAGCCCATTTACAGTTTGTTAAAAGTACAACCCATTTTCTAGCTAGGACAATGATTAATAATTTCAACCAACCGTTGAAGACAGAATTCAATAAAATTTCCCACATTTTGATGGGCTCCGAAATATTTTTATCCCGAAATTTCTAGTCAGATTAAATATAAATTTGTATTACGTAAAAATCCAACGAAACATTGCGCGCGCAACAATGAAAATTTAAGATTTTCAAAATCCATAAATAATATTTTATAAACTAATTTCGTGTTTGGTGCATTTTTTATAGTTACTGCCCAGTTTTTATAATTACATCCCATTTATTATTTTTTAAAGCCCATTTTCCTGTTAAGCCTAATGCATCCCTCCTAGGAAAGATTTGCAGCCCAGCGGGGCGGAGAATAACAAGTTGACCTTGCCTGGGTATTCCTCAAAAAGACGTATAGCTGGGCTAGCCATTTTCATCTTGAAAAAATTAGTATCTGGGCTGGATATCTGGCCTGGGCTAGACGGGCCACAGCCCGCCCAGTTAATACCCTGCTCTCCTCTGAACAACAACGAAATCATCGCCAAGAAAAACTCTGCAGTGCTCACGCCTCAAAAACACAAATACTGCTCGAGCTGCTTGGTCCCAGCTGTCGGCCGCACCTTGTGCAATTCTCTCGTTTATATTGACTACATAGGTTGACAATGGTGTGGGACCGTGATGTCAGGAAACCAGGAGAAAGCAAAAAAATATAGTTGTACATAATAAGGAGGCACTTGCGTACGTACGGCTATGGCCCTAGTGGGTCCCTAGTGTCATCCAGTCAAAATAAAGTCATCTCCTGAATCCTCATGTTCGTTGACGATGTTAACAATGCTCGGCGCCACGGCGAGCGCAACAACTCGAAGGACAACGGAGAGGGCCTCGCGGGCCCTACGGATGGTCTGATACAGCGCCCGCTACTCATTCAGGAAGCCAGGATCATCGGACACCTATGAGCACCTTCGAGAAACTGAGACGGCATGAAACGGTAAGGCCGCGCTTGGGAGCTCTGGTTTATTTCAAACCTGTATTAACATACAAGTGTAATTTACTCGTCATCGAAAACAACGCGTAAAATACAGGCGTAATGAAACCGAGGGCCCGAGGTCTGTAAGTAAAACCGGCGGGTTACGCGTGTAATTTGAGAGACCAGTGTATATTTTACGAGCACTGCTATATGGACGACATTACCAGACGATACATGCACGACGTGCGTATCATGCCATCCATGGGCAAGGCTGAAACAACAGCTAACGGCTGGATTAGCAATCGTCCGAGTGTCGTTCAGCGTTTTTATCGTGTGTCAAGTACTTCCGATATTTTACTAGTCGAAATCGACCAACCAAGCGCCTTCGCCCGAGACCATCTGCTTTAATTTACAAGCGTCAGTTTTACAAGCGGTTTTGGTTGGAAAACGACGATCCAATCACGGCCTAATATCATGAGTTGGTCGGAAGATCATATGGTTTCACGTCTAACCTACCCGACTTGTCGTATAGGCTATGAATGAAACATCAGACGATGAACTTCTTAAGCACGGAAACAACAGAAGAGGATGATCTTCTTAACAAGCAAATCACTGGCATTAGATCGACATGCAAAACAATACGAAGCATTATTCTCAGGAGGCACGGTGAACAGCTCGTGATGCCGCATGCCACAACATTCCAAGCTCAACTTTGCAATCAAACACAAGGCCTGGCATTACATAGACAATATTCAGAACAAACTCTTAACACAGGAATATCTCAGCAGAGTAACTATTTACTTCTAAACTGAACACAGGAATAGGAAAAAACACTCGACGCTGCTCACAGCAAGGGCGTCCCACTCAAAAATATCAAATGCATGTCTTCTGGCTAACATCAATGAGCAAATTTTGACAAGGTTTTCCAATTCCAATATATTAAACTAACGTCTTCTTGCTAACATCAATGATTAAACTTTGACAAGCTTTTCCCATTCAAAATATGTAATGCCTATGATCGTGGAGTCCTGTCGTAGCTTTTGTACTTGTTTGGGCACTTTTTGCCCAGGGCACTCCACGTGTTGTTAAATTGCCAATGGTCTCTGCAGACTAGTCATGTCACCGGTGTCTAATAATACTCTGTAAAGCTTCTCGGTCATTCCTTCTGTAATGTAGCGCAAACAGTGACTGCTTCTTTCTGCAAAGTGGAACGACCAACTAGACCCAGTAATGCAGCAGTTTGCCTTACACATTGGCTCCTTTTGTGCAGTTCAACTAAAATCGAAGTCGGAATAAAACCGAGCTTTAATTTTGATATCCCTGTAAGCAACAATAGGTATAAGGGAAACAATTACTAAGAAATAACGGTTGATGACTTGTACTCCCAGAAGAAAAGCATCTACTGATCTACTTTATCTTAATGGGAAACAAAGCAGGAGAGTAGCAATTCTCCATCAGTGTGATTCATTCATATTGACTGAGACATTATCTTAACAATGCCTTGTTTCAACATGTATAAAGAACGACAAAGCTTATAAAGGGGGTGATGCTGAATTTGTTGTAACAAAGCAACAAGCATCATGTCTGGGTTGGTCCCATTTTTGTTCACTACTTAATGGGAAAAGACAGCAATACAATAGCTTCAATTCATCATTTATTTAAAACAGTACCAATACAAGTAGCACAACATCTCAAAACACACTGCACGATCATGTGGATGAAGGCAAGTACCAACCTGTCATGACGCACACAAGATCACGTACGAATCTGCCAACACGAATAGGAAATCCAATCTCGTTTTGTGCAGTTGCACTGAAATCAAGCAAAGTGTTTCGCGTAGCGAAGCAAAATGTCACAATAGCAACAAGTTGAATAGATATCCCTGTATAAACAGAGGCAAAAAAGGAATCAATTACTGGCTAATAAAGGAGGATGAAACATGCGGCCACAAAAATGGTAATCCCGCCAATCCCTAACAAGTGTTGCAGTTTTGAAATAAGATTCAGTAGTTAATTCTGAGAGTGGCATCAATTACTGGCTTATAAAGGGGGTGATGCTGAATTTGTTGTAACAAAGCAACAAGCATCATGTCTGGGTTGGTCCCATTTTTGTTCACTACTTAATGGGAAAAGACAGCAATACAATAGCTTCAATTCATCATTTATTTAAAACAGTACCAATACAAGTAGCACAACATCTCAAAGCACACTGCACAATCATGTGGATGAAGGCCTGTACTGACCTTTCATGAGACGACCAACATAAAATACGAATCTACCAACACGAATAGGAAATCCAATCAAGTTTTGTGCAGTTGCACTGAAATCAAGCAAAGTTGCCGGTGTGACATTTAAGTTTTCTATAGCAACAAGTTGAATAGATATCCCTGTTTTAAGAGGCAAAAAAGAAAACAATTACTGGCCAATAAAGGAGGATGAAACATGCGGCCACAAAAAGAAGCATCTACCTTATCTTGATGGAAAACAAAGTATAGGACAGTAGCATTTCTAAAACGGTTGCATTGATTCATATTAACAGAGAAATTCTTTTAAAACAGATCAGTAGTTAATTCTGAGATTAACAACAGCAAAATAGCTGCATGGGACATGCCAGCACCATGTGCGTCCACACGTATAAATGGGTGATGCAGAGTATGTAGCCAAGCAGCATATATGCGCTGGTCCCATATTTGTTCTCTTTGAACCTTCTTCCTATGTGAGGGCAGCAAATCTAGTCGTGCACAAACTACCCGACCCCCCAGTTTCTTTCCCTTTTCAACAAAGAGATCGGTTCCTTACAGATGTGTGTACTGGGTTACCCCCTTTTTCCCTTTTCGACCTACAAAGCGGCTGGATAGCCAGTCTATACTACTTTCCGCCCCTCCTTTCCTCATTGAACCACGTCCTAGATTCTTGCTCCAGCCCACCGCACCCTTCTTTCCTCTTTGAACCAAGACCTAGATTCGACTACAGATCGAAAAAGATCCACATGCAGCTAGAGCAACGACGGTTTCAAAGAAACTTATACCTTAGGGTCGTCGGGATGTGGCAAGGCGTGCGGCGGGAGCCCGGATCTGCCCACACTACATACGGAAGCGAGGAAGAAGGGGTCGGTGGCCCTCCCGCACAGGCGCTGGGTGAAAGAGAACATCGCAGCCGGTAGTGGATTGTCTCCCTCGCCGAAGGCGATAGAGTGAACGCTGCACCTCCTCCCCTTCCCGGTGCGACGGGATACGGACGCCTCCTTCACCAGCTGTGAGGGGGAGAGAGAGACAAGAGGCCAATGCAGTCTTGTTTAGATCTGGTCAAGAGAGGGTGAGAGACTGTGAATATAGCAAACCATAGCAAATGAACGTTGAGCCTCCAGCGTGTAACATATATGTAGTGCGGCGAGCGTGTGGAGAGTGCAAACCCTAGCGAACAAGCGCTGAGGCTCCCGCTTATATATATACTACTGTAGTACGGACTGAGCTCCGGTGCCTTCACTGCACCTGCTTTTGGCTGTATGACAGGTGAGCCAGCCACATTTTGGGCCCACCTGTCGTAAAACCCTAGCGAAAATTGCACCAACGTGAAAGACGACTGCGTCTCCAACGCAACCAAGGTGAACTGACGAAGGATATCATCTTTGTGTGTAACAAGCAAAGAGCACTGATGGAAGACAACTTGTTTTTCGTCAAAAATCGATCAGCTTCACCAGCCGACGCAACCATGAGGCGCAACCATGAGCATCGATAGGTCATCGTGGTGATGCATCATCCATTTGGCATCAAGTTTGGGTGAGGCACCTAAGAAGTTCGACAAATCCTCACTGTGGTCTGTTTCTTCTCAGTAATCAAGCTCGAGGAAGGAAGAACCACGTGGCAGAGGACAGTGAGGCGGAACAACAATGGCCATCCAATTTTGTGCAGTTCCACTAAAATTGAGGAAGACATGCCCGGGTATGGAGACACGCATCGCTGTTTCCAAAAATATAAAAAAGGGTTAGCAACGACATCTCAATTGTCAATAAGAATTAATGAAAAGTACACCAACAAACAGAAGCATCATAATTATCTTGATGGGAACTAAACCAGGATACCCGAGAAAAAAAGCATTTCTTCATTTAACCAGTGATAGTACTACCACCATATGGACAATGACCGCACAACCACCATGTACTTTTTGTCGAAACAACATGTATACCTCCACCGAGGCATAAATCAGGACAACTTTTTGAGTGGCATTTCCTCTATAATAGTACTAGTAGGTGATGTTGGACCAGCCGACGAACCCTAGCTACTATGCATGGGGAGCTGGGGAGTAGTCGCATAGAAGAAAACCCGCACGCAGCGACCTGGGGAGCTGGACCAGTACAAGAAGTTATACCTCAGGTGGGCGAGATGTCGTTTAGGCGGGCGGGCGGGATCTGCCCACACGACGGCAGCGAACAAGGGCGCGGAGGATCTTCGTCCGCGCCAGCGCCGGCTCCGAGAGGACGGTGCGCATCGGCTTCCTCCGTCGCCGACGGCGACAACGTCAACGCTGCACCTCCTCACCTCCCGCAGCGGATGGGATTCGGCCGGATCTGTGACCACCGGTGAGGAGAGAGATAGAGTGGACACTGTCATCTTGTTTTGATATGGAGAGGGTGAGAGAGCGAGACGCGAGAAACTCTATCAAACAAGAGGCTATAATGGAGTAAAAAAATCTCTCCATAGCAGTGGTTTTAAATAGAATACGCGTGTTCCCGGAAAAAAGAAACGAAAACTGGCGGACAATTTTTTAAGGGTCTGTCTAGGACACATCTAGATGTGACATAGTTATGTCACATATAAGTTGATGTCCACTCTGTTTGTGGTCTTTTCCTAGTTTTTTTGTTTCTTGTTGCTACATTATATACTTGTGGGAGCTTAGATGTGATATCCTTAAATAACATCTAGATGTGAATTAGACAAACTGATTTTCTAACGTACCAAGAAAGAAAACTCGATCAAAAACACGCCCCCGCTTCCAGGTCGCGAGAGTCGTCGCGCACACACACATAGACATAGACATGCATATCCGTGTTTACGTAAAATTCCATTTCCATCTCCATCTCCAATCATATTTGTCCAATTGGAACATTATTTACGTTGTTAATTATATACGCAGCAATATTAACATACAACATCTCTTGTTTGCACACGTCCGGACCGCTGCCACGGCCTGTCCTGACCAACCCGAACCCTCTTCATCACCCACGCGTGCTTCCCACCCGAAACGGTCAGTGTCGCATTCATGCCCGGCCAGAGCGGACGTGACCTCTCACTGGCGTCGGCATTGATTGCGGCGCGCCGACCGAGAGAGCGTCGCCTACGCTGCTTCCGGGTGCACGCGGCTGCTCCACGTTCAAAGGTCGCAATAGCCGGCTACAACATGCGCGATCTCTTCCAGTAGTAAGTTCTTGGGAGTCCGTGCTACAGCCAGCTATCCTCCTCCAACTCGTCAATCTCTTCCAGTAGTGCTATTACTCCATGGCGCGATCCATCGACAAGCAGGAGGGAAAGTTATGGTATACTACTCGGTTTGCGGTGAGTGGCATGCCGAGCGATCATGTGGGGTCGAGCCATGGAGGAGGGTGAGACACGAACACGACACACGTGATTTAAACATTGGTTTTGCTCGATGGCGTGATCCAAAGAAACGAAACGTTGGTTTCTCTCCATTTCCATTTTTTCTCTGGAAAAACGGAAACTTTCCACTCCATTTTCATTCTTATTCCAAGGTTGCCCCGTTACAACATTCCATCAAATACAAAGGAAAACTAACACGCATGCTAATGCATCTCAATGATTCACAGATCATAGCCAATATTTACTTCACAACTAAAGAAAAAAGTTGTGAGAGCATGTACGATAGAAAAACTACTGATGGGGTCACTACGACTTAAACCCTAAACCCTAAACATGATTTAATTTCCTGGCCAGGTAGAACCTGTTGAAGGAATGTGCTAGAGGGAGATTCTTTACTGAGAATGTCAGCAATAATAGAAGCAACACTCTTTGGTTCTCCAGCTTCTGGTACCTCTTGTTCAATAGCTCTTTCCATGTCGGGAAGGAAAGACGACTGGCACCCTCGGTTCATACGATGCTTTTGTGCTGTTCCACTAAAATCGACCTGAGCATCCCTGATGGCAAAGATATTGAAGAAGTGTGATTAGAATAATAGTACTGGCACTAGTTCATGAGACATAAATTCATCACAAATAGAAGCCGGTAGAAGTAGAGAAAGATCGACATGGAGATGGAGCTACGACAGTGGAGCAAGCCGGATCCAAAAGGAAGATGGACTACCTGGGACGTCGGGCTGTAGCTAGAAGGGCGGTTGGGACGCGGCATCGGCCCATACCGCGGTGACCCCCGATTGGGACGCACCGACTGTGAGTTTTCTCCCTCGCCGATGTCGTCTGCGTCTACGCAGAACATTGTTCCCTTCCCCCAGCTTCGGGATCAGGCCCGTCGTTCTATGCTTGTGAAGAGAGCAACCTAAGCAAGCAGGCTTGTAGCTTAGGCTCCTTCTAGTGTATATATAGTGGTTTTCTTTTTCTCTCCATATCAACCATTTTATATTGCGTACGTGTCATTCAAGAGTGAAATGATGGTTGCTTCTTCCGACTAACTTACTGTGTGATTTGACTGCTCCTTAGTGGCCCCTACACATACTCCCCCTACGTGTATGCAACAGTCACATGTACACATGGACGCAAAAACGCGCGCGACGCCCTAATGCATGCATGTCCGAGCACACGACGGAACACACACGATCACGCTCAAGTGCTCAACCTACACGTGCATGCACACACATACTCAGTTAGGGTGAGCTAGTGACCATATGAACACCGGAAAATATATATATTGAGCGCAATGAGCGTATTATGAAGTCCACTGACCGTATTTTTACAAATATACAGTGACAGACAGTGTATTTATCTCATTTGAAATTAAGCCATATTAACAGGAGAGGAATCAACATGGACTAGCATTACTTTGTTGTGTCCCATCAACTTGCTGAACGAGGAGAAGGTTGCAGGATGGGAGAAGCTTCCGTGCGGTGGCTCGCAGGACAAGGAGAAACTTTTGACTAATGCAAGCTCTCCCTCGCTCAGGCGGTGGACGTGAAACAGTTAATTCAGTGTCAGATTGCCAGAAGCATACACTGTACTACTAGTGCTATTATTGTTCGACTTCCCGAATAGCCAAGCACAAAGTTTACTAGTACTACTACTATAGTCCATAAAGGTACGTACTATACTAGTACTAGGAACCGTATGGAGGAGCGTCTGCACTCTTATTATAATTTTAAAATGTGATTGAGGGAGTCCTGGATTAGGGGGTCTCCGGACAGCCGCACTATCTCCATTGGCCGGACTGTTAGACTATGAAGATACAAGATTGAAGACTTCGTCTCGTGTCCGGATGGGACTCTACTTAGCGTGGAAGGCAAGCTAGGCAATACGGATATGGATATCTCCTCCTTTGTAACCGACCTTGTGTAACCCTAACCCTCTCCAGTGTCTATATAAACCGAAGGGTTTTAGTCCGTAGGACAACAACCACAACATACAATCATACCATAGGCTAGCTTCTAGGGTTTAGCCTCTCTGATCTCGTGGTAGATCTACTCTCGTACTACCCATATCATCAATATCAATCAAGCAGGACCTAGGGGTTTACCTCCATCAAGAGGGCCCGAACCTGGGTAAAATATTGTGTCCCCTGCCTCCTGTTACCATCCGGCCTAGACGCACAGTTCAGGACCCCCTACCCGAGATCCGCCGGTTTTGACACCGACATTGGTGCTTTCATTGAGAGTTCCTCTATGTCATTGCCGTTAGGCTTGATGGATCCTACTATCATCGATAGCGATGTGGTCCAGGGCGACACTTTTCTCCCCGGACAGATCTTCGTATTCGGCGGCTTTGCACTGTGGGCTAATTCGCTTGGCCATCTGGAGCAAATTGAAAGCTACGCCCCTAGCCGTTAGGTCAGATTTGGAAGTTTGAACTACACGGCCGACATCTGCGGAGACTTGATCTTCGATGGATTCGAGCCACAGCCGGGCGCGCCGCACTGTCACAATGGGTATGACCTAGCTCTGCCGCCGAACAGTACCCCAGAGGTCGCACCTGCATCAGCTCCGGCCCTTAGCTTGGAGCCAACTACGCCAATCGAGGACGGGTGGCTAGACACCGCCTCAGGGGCCGCAGTCTCAACGGCGATCGAGTCGAACACCAGCCTAATCCTCTGTGAAGCCCGTGACTCCAAGGTGCCAGACTCTTTTCTAGACTCCGAACCATCCGCGCCCCTGCCAATCGAATCCGATTGGGCGCTGACCATGGAATTCACCGCCACGGATATCTTTCAGCACTCGCCCTTCAGCGACATTCTGAATTCACTAAGGTCTCTCTCTTTGTCAGGAGAGCCCTGGCCGGACTATGGCCAACAGGATTGGGATGCGGACAACAAAGAAATTCGACGCCCACCCACCACCCACTTCGTAGCCACTGTCGATGATTTAACCGACATGCTTGACTTCGACTCCGAAGACATCGACGGTATGGACGACGATGCGGGAGGCAAAGAGGAACCACCGCCCACAGGGCGCTGGACGTCCACCTCATCATATGACGTATACATGGTGGACACACCAAAAGAAGACGACGACAAGGAAGGGAAGGACGCAATGAAGGCTTGTCCCCTCGAGAAGCAGTCAAAGCGGCGGCGTAAGCACCGCCCTAAATCCTGCCTCGGCAGAAATAATGATCATACAGACCCGGCGTTGGAGCAGGGCGAACTACTGCCAGACCACGGCAATACGGAAAATCAAAACCGAACAAACCAATTCTGTCAAAGATAAAAGTCCGGATGACCTAATGCCGGACAGACACCTGGAGCAGCAGAATGCCTGTTAAAGGCTTGTTGCCACCGCGAGGAGTCTGAAAAAGCAGAAGCAAAGGCTAAAGGCTGCGCAGGACACACTCCAAATCAGATGGACTAAAGTACTCAACACAACAGCGAAGTATGGTGGCAATCGCCCCACCAAGAGCTACCTGAAGTGGAAGTTGCTACCCGAATTCGATGAGGAGGCCCTAGATCCCCCACAACCAAAAATCAAAACGGCCACCTGGCCGGATAGAAGACCTCACGGCCAACATGGACCGGCAAACAACTCCACTCACAAGCCAATAAGCGATCCACACGAGGGCTCGCACCAAAAGGACGGCGTAACCATATCCATCTATGGACCACGCAAGCGCGCCCCAGCATATGATGCAACACAACAAGCATCAGAACAACGCGGTACACCCAGCTACAGGGGTGCCGCACACCCCCTATGTTTCACCGATGAGGTGTTAGACCATGAATTCCCAGAGGGATTCAAACCCGTAAACATAGAGTCATACGACGAAACAACAGACCCTGGGGTCTGGATTGAGGACTATATCCTTCATATCCATATGGCTTGAGGAGACGATCTCCACGCCATCAAGTACTTACCCCTCAAGCTCAAAGGGTCAGCTCGGAACTGGCTTAAAAGCCTCCCCGAAAACTCCATTGAAAGCTGGGAAGAGCTAGAAAATGCCTTTCGGGCAAATTTTCAAGGGACTTATGTCCGACCTCCGGACGCGGATGATTTGAGTCATATAACTCAACAGCCCGGAGAGTCAGCCCGAAAGCTTTGGAACATGTTTCTTACTAAAAAGAACCAAATTGTCGACTGTCCGGACGCTGAAGCCCTGGTAGCTTTTAAGCATAGCGTCCGTGACGAATGGCTTGCCAGACACCTCGGCCAAGAAAAGCCGAGAACAATGGCAGCATTAACAAGCCTCATGACCCGCTTTTGCGCGGGTGAGGATAGCTGGCTAGCCAGATGCAGCACCAGCGACCCCAGTACATCCAAAGTTAGAGATGGAAACGGGAAATCACGGCGCAACAGCAATAACAAACACCGAAATAAAGAAGACATCACGAAGAACACGGCAGTAAACACCGGGTTCAAAAGCTCTCGGCCATGTCAGCAAAAGCCGCCCTCTAAAGGCTCCAGAAATGAACTGTCCAGCCTAAACAAAATTCTGGACCAAATATGTCACATCCATAGCACCCCTGGTAAACCCGCTAATCATACCCACAGAGAATGTTGGGTCTTCAAGCAGTTCGGCAAACTCAACGCCGTACACAAGGGGGAGGATACACCAAGCGAAGACGAGGATGAGCCTCTCAAGCAAGACACTGGGGAACAAAAGAAATTTCCACCAGAAGTCAAAACAGTAAACGTGTTACACGTGATCAAGGGGAGAAACAAAACGGCACTCCCTGAAAAATATGCCCAAGGGCCTATCACCGCGGAGTCCTGCCACTGGTCGTCTCAACCGATCACTTTCGACCATCGTGATTACTCAGCAAGTATCCGGCGTGCAGGATGGGCTGCCCTAGTATTAGACCCAATAATTGATGGATACCACTTCACACGAGTCCTGATGGATGGTGGCAGCAGTCTAAACCTGATATACCAGGATACAATCCGCGAAATGGGGATAGACCCAACAAAAATTTGCCATAGCAATACTACCTTTAAAGGAGTAACGCCAGGTCCAGGGGCTCATTGCACAGGCTCCCTGCTACTAAAGCTTATATTCGGCTTCCCCGATAACTTCCGTGGTGAACATTTAACCTTCCACATCGCTCCGTTCCAAAGTGGCTATCAAGCACTACTTGGACGCGACGCTTTCACTCGCTTTAATGCAATGCCACATTACGCTTCCCTCACGCTCAAGATGCCCGGTCCACGTGGCATCATTACAGTGAATGGAAGTATTGAGCGATCTTTGCGCGCCGAAGAGAGTGCAGCTGCCTTGGCAGCCACACACTAAAAACGGCCTCACCAACTAAAGCATTTAACAGGTCGTCAAGACCACGGACACGGTTAGACGAGTCCGGCGTAGCTATATGTAATTCATACCGGTCACACCCCTATTACAATTACAAGGGGCTCAACACACGTAGACAAGTGGCAATTTTTACTCATCTTGAATTATACATGCTTTCTTTAAAAACTATCTTTTTGCACGACAACTTTTTCACCTAAGTTCCTCTCTTTTTCAGATGATCATCATGCTACATCCGTCCAGGATACGGCACAACGGAGACACAGGCGCAGACGTGCAGTAGGGACCCGTTCCAAGGATTCTTTTTAGATTAAAACTCTGCGTAAACCTTTTTTACTGTCTCTTGTTGATACACATCCACCGAATTCTCAGCACCATTGAGAAGGATGCTGACGTCTTGGCATGTGGCCACGTCAGAATAATGCACGTACCTGGACACAAGGGGATTCTTACAAAGGGCACTATTTAGGCCCGGTTTATACCATAAAGACCGAACACCTTAGGGAGTGTTCGGCGTCGCGAGTTTGGCCTTATATGTACCAGTGGCTATCTAGTAGCCCCACTGTCAAACTCCTATGGCTAAGTGAAAGTGTTAAAGCATTATAGTCCGGTTGCCTCGTTCGCTGTGCTATCACCTCCTTAATAGGACCAAGACGTTGGGTTAAGTGTGAACACGCGTTTTTTGCAAACACCTCCGCATTATATGCGTGGGGGCTGAAGCCAACGACTGCAATCTTTCAGGTTATACACATGTATACATAAACGGCCGCACATGAGGCATCATATTACTTTCGGGCAAAAGTATAAACACAACCTTATAAAATTTCATAAAAACATTGTGTTTACAATGGGAATACATGTCACTCAAACATAATATTCTTCGAGCACTGGGCCTCTATCAAACGAGCACCCTCGATAACCTCCTCGAAATAGTGCTCGGCAGCCACTCGGCCTATGGCCGAACCCTGCGCCGCAATGGTGGTAGCGTCCATCTCCGCCCAGTATGCTTTAACACGGGCAAGGGCCATCCACGAGCCTTCTATGCACACCGACCTCTTCATCGCATTAATGCGCGGCACCGCACCAAGGACCTGCTGCACTAAGCTAAAATAGCTGTTCGGCTTTGGCTTTTCCGGCCATAGCTGATACACGACAGACCTCTTGGCAAGTCCGGGCAACCTACTTAGTTCGGCCCATTCGGCTAGTTGATCAGTCAAAGGAAGCGGACAATCTGGAACGTTGAATTGCGACTAGAACAGCTTGTCCACCCCATGATCTGTTTGACCTTGGAAGTATTTGGCCTCATCGGCAGCGCTCGCCGCCAAGTCCATATATGCATCTGCCGAACTCCACAACCGATCCAGAGGGGCATACTGTGGATCTCCGAACTTCCTCTGTAGCATGAAGGGCTTCCCAGCCGCAATATCCCCGGCTTCTCACAGCTCCACCTTCTTCGCTCTCATAGCAGAGCGGGTGTCCTTGTCCGCCGTCGTGGCCTTCTCAAGGTCCGTTGCCTTCACTCGGTTCTCTTTTTCTAGGAGCCGGCAACGGTCGGCAGTGCCTTTTAATTCTACGACCATCTTGGCCATCTTCTCTATGCTCTCGCAATGCGTGGCCTTCTCAGCTTTCAACTCTTCGGCCGCCTTCAAAGCAGCCACATTACTAATCCTCGCTTGTTCTTTGGCTCGGGCAAGTTCTGCCCGCAAGGTTTCCACGGTGGCAGCTCCATCTGCAGTCACAACATATTAAAGATACTAGCATCATGCTGCTCTTACTATGTGGCATTCATCAGAAAATAACACTTACCCTGTGCCTCGTCAAGCCTCTTGTTAACAAGCTCGATGTCGGCGTCCACCGCATCCAGCTGCCGTTTTAATTCGGCAAACTCACTAGTCCGTCTAGCCACCGGAGCTTCCACCGCCTGCACATAAAGGCAGTCTGGTTATTGCCTGGGACTATGATCCTCTGTTCGCCGCCGTTCTTGTCGACAACCAGAGTCTCAGGGGCTACTATCTACATAGGGCACACCTAACATGTGCGGTACTATCACATATTATCTCACGTACCTCAAAGCCAGTCAGTAGACTCATAAAGGCTTCATGTAATCCGCTTTCGGAGGACGAAATTCTCTCCATCATCGTACCCATCAACGTACGGTGTTCTTCTGAGATGGCCGCTCGCCCCACCAGCTCCCTCAGAACGTCCGACCACATACCAGACGGTGTCGGACTCTTTTGTTTGCTCTCTTCGGGAGCCGGATGCTGGGGACTTCGGGGGTCTATGGGATTATCTTCTGGCCACACCGGTTCCGGAGAGGCCCTCCGTGAAGACACTTCGGGGTCGCCTGCTTCTTGAGTGGAGGAGTCCAGGGGAGGCATTTCGCTCTCCATCATCTCTGGAAGAAGATCCCCCGAAGACGAGCTCAGCTGAGAGGGGCTAGGGCCCGAACTGCAAGATATATGCGGTGGTTATTTCTCAGAAAAAAAGATAGTATACCTTCACTATTAAAGTATTTTGGATCACTTACAACTCGTTGGAGGGCTAATCCCCCCGCGGACTTTGTGCGGCAAAAGCACCCCCCGAGGCAGGACCCTATGTGGGAGACTTCTTCTCGCGTTTGGAGGCCTCGGCTTCCGGATCCTTGGAAGCAGTCCTTTTCCTCCCCCGGTTATCCTCCTTCATGGAGATGCTCATTCCCTCGGTTGGAACTGGCAGCGATGGGGGCCCGCGTCCGCCCGTATTACCCCCCCTGTATCTTCCTTCGAGGGCTCCGGGCAAGGTGCGAGCTCGAGCATCTTTTCCAATACTGGATTTTCCAAACCCTCAGGGAGGGGGGACAAACACCGAATCATCTTCGCCTTTGTTAGCCAGTCCTGGTCAAAGAGCGAACTCTCAGAAATAACTTCATGATGAATAAAAGACAGTGTGTTCGGTTAGAGGATTTCTTACTTGTTCGGCGGCGGTTACTCCTCAGGCCCACGTCCTCGGTAGTATCCGGACACTCTATTTGAGGTCCAAAGAGTGACTTCTACATCTCCTCGTGCGTCAGGCTGAGGAAACTTTGAATGGCATGCGATCCTTCTCGGTTGAACTCCCACAAGCGAAGGGGCCGGCGTTCGCAAGGCTGGACTTGACGAACCAGCATAACTTGTATTACCACGACCAAATTAAAATCTCCCTCGAAGAGATCTCGAATGCGGCTTTCAGTATAGGCACGTCCTTGGCTGGACCCCAGGTCAGACCTCTGCTAATCCATGACATCAGTTGTGGTGGGGGTCCAAGCGGAAAGCGGGGGCAGCCGCCCACTTGGCACTTCTGGGAGCCGTGACGTAAAACCACTCCCGTTGCCATAATTCGGACACCTATGGAAAGGAACCTTTCGTCCATGGAGCTCCTACCATCTTGCCTATTGATGCACCTCCGCACGCTGCATGTTGCCCCTCGATCATCTTCGGCTTCACTTCAAAGGTCTTGAGCCACAGGCCGAAGTGATGGGTAATGCGGAGGAAGGCCTCACACATGACAATAAATGTCGAGATGTGGAGAAAGGAGTCCGGAGCTAGATCGTGGAAATCTAGCCCGTAATAGAACATCAAACCCCTGACGAAGGGATCCAGAGAGAGGCCTAGGCCTCGGAGGAAGTGGGAGACGAACACGACGTTCTCGTTCGGTTCGGGAGTAGGGACGACCTGCCCTCGAGCAGGTAGCCGATGCGAAACCTCGGCGGTCAGGTATCTGGCCTCCCTCAACTTCTTGATGTCCTCTTCCTTCACAGAGGAGGGCATCCATCGGCCTTGAAGGCTGGATCAGGACATGATTGAAGATCCGGAGCACCTAACCTGGGCTTTGGGTGTTGGAAATCGAGGCGGGGGAAGGGTTCGATTGAGCACGAGAGGGAAAAAGCGAAAACCTTGTCCCTTTATAAAGAGGGTGAATATTAAGTGTCCTCTCCGTAGCCTTTTTAGGACTTGCCTATAATCTAGGAGTCCTAGACACGGTTGGGTTACCCACGACCACATTAATGAGAATCCCGTAATTGGGGGAACACGATCTTTGCTTTGACAAGACGTCTCAAGAAACCGCCTCGTGTTATGTGTGGAGCTGGTTGAAGAAAAACAGTTCGAATAATCACCGGGCCATGACATAACATCATGCTGCCAAAACAAGTTAGCAAATTGGATTTGCAAAAATATTATGCTCTCTACGGCGGTATGTGGAACTTATTTTGCAGGGTTGGACACTATCCTCATATTCAAATTCTTCTATGATGTATTCGGAGAAGGAACCCGCCTTGCAATGCCGAAGACAATACTGCGCGCCGGACTCATCGTCATTGAAGCCTGGTTCAGGGGCTACTGACGGAGTCCTGGATTAGGGGGTCTCCGGACAGCCGGACTATCTCCATTGGCCGGACTATTAGACTATGAAGATACAAGATTGAAGACTTCGTCTCGTGTCCGGATGGGACTCTACTTAGCGTGGAAGGCAAGCTAGGCAATACGGATATGGATATCTCCTCCTTTGTAACCGACCTTGTGTAACCCTAACCCTCTGTGGTGTCTATATAAACCGAAGGGTTTTAGTTTGTAGGACAACAACCACAACATACAATCATACCATAGGCTAGCTTCTAGGGTTTAGCCTCTCTAATCTCGTGGTAGATCTACTCTCGTACTACCCATATCATCAATATCAATCAAGCAGGACGTAGGGTTTTACCTCCATCAAGAGGGCCCGAACCTGGGTAAAACATTGTGTCCCCTGCCTCCTGTTACCATCCGGCCTAGACGCACAGTTCGGGACCCCCTACCCGAGATCCGCCGGTTTTGACACCGACGGTGATAAAGAAATCTTCAACACATTTGGTTCTCTTCGAGGGTTCTCGCATGTGATAATGGAAGTTGATTGCATGGAACACTCGCCACAATTCTCGCTTAATTCTGGCTCATATCCTGTTACAAACAGTAGCGCTCAGTAATATTTCCTCTTTTTTTGTTATTCAGCATGTAAACAGGTCAGCAAACCTTGCGGCGCATCTTCGTGCGAAACGTGCTTGCTGCACTTTGAATGTGGCCGAGAGCTGGCTTGATGAAACACCTCGCTTCCTACTTCCTTTTTTGTGGGGTACCTCGCTTCCTAGTGACCAGTGTGTTGGCTGATCATCCTAAGAATGCTTATATATGAATAAAGCTCTCTCATTTACCCGCAAAAAAGATTAAGCCATATTAACCGAAAAGGAGGGAGTATGGACTAGCACTACTTTTTGGTGTGTCCCGTCAACTCGCGGAACAAGGAGAATCTTGCAGGACAAGGTGAAGCTCTTTTATGCCTTTTGACTAATGCAACCTACCCTCAGTGGACATGCATCAGTCCATTCGGTGTTAGATTGTCAGAGGCATACACTGTAGTACCCAACATGCGGAGTACCATCATTGTTCGACTTCACGAAGGGGCAAAGAGCCAAGCGCAGTAGTACGCGTACTTGGTTTGCACCTTCATACTACTCCACCCTCCATCACAGTTTACAGGGCGCACTTCATTATGATGCATTTCTCTCAATGCATTTCCACCACCAGAGAGACTTTAGACGCGTTTGGTTTAATGCTCAATTAATTAGGGCGTGGTAACCGCAATCAAGTCCACAATTTTCTCTCCATGTACTGTACTACTATGGAGTGCATGCATGTGTGTACCTGGGGTGGAAGCACTGCATGCATGTGTGTACGCATTATCCCCTCTAGTAATAGACGTCGTGCTATAACTACCAATGCTGTTTTTCAGGCCGATCGCTAGTCGCCTTGGTCCCACAGATTTTTTTCTTTTTTCTGAAGTGCGCTGTATAAACAGTGACAGATGGAGTAGTATGAGCGGATTCAAAGAAGAGCGTATTGATGGTTGCTTCTTCAGAGCAACTTACAGTGGGAAAGGTGGGACTTATGATTTGACTGGTCATTACTCACTATTAATGCGGCGCAACGACCGGGCTGAGTCTCCCATGCGGTTGTGCACTACCCCCTCGGTTCTTAAATATACTCCAGACTATTTGTCTTTCTAGAGATTTCAACGAGTGACTACTCAAATATTTGTCTTTTTAGAGATTTCAAATGGACTGGCACATACAGATGTATATAGACATATTTTAGAGTGTAGATTCACTCATTTTGCTCCGTATGTAGTCACTTGTTGAAATCTCTGTTAAGACGAATAGAATATTTAGGAATGGAGGGAGTACTCATACGAAGCAAAATGAGTGAATCTACACTCTAAAAAATGCCCGTTTGAAATTTGTAAAAAGATAAATATTTAGGAACGAAGGAGTATAATTTTGTGCATGGCACACGGACCCGGATGATGAAGAGGCTTCTGGCAATGATATCAAGCTTCCATCATTTGTTTACATAATTGACGTACTATACAAATAATTTTCCAGCGACATGAAATTGTACAATGGTGTGAGCTTTCAACTTTTGTTTCGCATGTCTTTCCATCGATGCTCTTTTGGAAACAATAAAATACTAACTTCCTTGCTAATGCATGTCAATTATTAGTAGATCAGAGCTAATAATTACATCACAACTGAAGGCAAAGTTGTGAGAAGGTGTTAAATTAAAATTAATCCATGCTTTCATTAGCAGCAACGTCCCCCCAGCTCTGTCTAAATCAACAAGGCATGTTGGGAAAAAAGTAGTTGTTTGGAGCATGCAACATTCCGATCATTTTTTGCAGTTCCACTAAAATAGAGCTGAGCATCCCTGTTCTAAAGATATCAAGTGTGATTACGATAATAGAGGACTGGTGATGAAACAATAAAAACACAAATAGAAGACGGTCACCTTTGCAGTCTCTCTTAAGACTAACTAGTTGGAGAAGATTAGGCTCGGAGTTGGATGAGGAGGATACAACAAAACCAATCTCCCGTTGTGCAGTCGCACTGAAGTGTAGAGACGTTGCCCGTGTGACATTTTAGTACAACTGCACAAAACACTCTTAAGAAAAAAGTGATTTGTGCAGTTCACCAAAAGTTCGCAATAGCAATGACGTGAAATGGATAGCCCTGTTTGTAAAAAAAAGGTATGAAGGAAACAATTACTGGCCAATAACAGTTGATGACACATGCGACGACAAAAAAGAAGCATATTCCTTGTCCTAAGGGAAGATAACAACACGATTGTGTTTGTCTAAAACAGTGTGAGGACGAGAATGCAAGATGGAAAGTACGCCGGACAACCTACGTTTTGGGCAAAGAACTATGGAAGATCCACATGCAGCGACGTGGGAAAACGGGCAGTGGAGCAAGGCCGGAGGGAATACTTGGAGGTCGTCGGGATGTAACTAGGTGAGCGGCGGCGGGCGGAATCTGCGAGCAGGTGGCGTAGGCCCTGCCGCGCCGGAGCTTGGTCAGAGAGAATGGCGTGTACCGCAGATCGGGACGTGCTGCCTCGGCGCTGACGAACGGAGAAACGATGCACTTCCTCCCTTTCCCCCGGTGAACGGGATGCGGCCGGATCAGTGACCAACGGTGAGAGAGAGAGGCCACCGCACTCCCTTTCCCCCGGCGGACGGGATGCGACCGGATCAGTGACCAACGATGAGAGAAAGAGAGAGGCCACCGCACTCCCTTTCCCCCGGCGGACGGGATGCAGCCGGATCAGTGACCAATGACGAGAGAAAGAGAGAGGACACCGCACTCCCTTTCCCCTGGCGGACGGGATGCGGCCGGATCAGTGACCAATGGTGAGAGAGAGAGAGAGGCCACCGAAGCCTTGTGTGAGATACTCTGAAGAGCGGACTACCTTTTCCTCCATAAAAATCATTTTATATTCTGTGTACGTGCCATTGAGCGCTATAACTTTATTTAAAAATAACGCGGCAACACGTCAAGTCGAACTTTGTTTCGTGCACGCGTGGTACACAACCTCCCTATGTAAACAACCGCTACATGCGTTCAAATTAGCACGTGGGCTGCCATTTCGTAAAGAAATGAGCTCCACCGTGTACAAACCTAGAGAGATATAGTGTGTGGGTTCTTGAGAGTTTTTTTGTGTGGGGGGGGGGTCAATCAAAAAATTTAACATATGCAATGTTTGTGAAATAGAGTCCTGGATATAACATATATATAGAGGGGGCGATCCATGAGAAGAGAGTGGAGGTATCATTGACTTGAGGTGTCCATAGAATCGAAGAGAGGGATGATGTGTGTGTGTGTGTGCGTGCGCGCGCGATCGATAAAGAGTGCCATCGAATTTGTGTGTGCCCACGTCAAAGATATAGAGTGGTTGGCCTACTGGAATGTGAGATGGGACGCAGTTTGTCTCTGTGGCATGGATACCTACCTGAAGCGCTCAACTATCGGTGTGTGGTGGGGGAAGAGGGAGGCCCAATTAACTATAGAGATACAATGGCTGGTATATGTGTGGAGGAGGAGAGAGGCCTACCTCATGTATTAAGGAGATCGATCTGCCTCATGTATTAAGGGAGGTCGATCGGCATCCATGCATATGTGCAGGAGATGAATAAGGTTGGGTGAGAGACAGAGCTAGAGTGTTGGAGGGGGTGGTAGTGGAGTTGCTTCTAACAAGTGGTGGGATAGGCTTGCTAGACAAACGGAGGGCACGCGTGATGATGCTATGTACCTAGGGTAGGGTCATGGATCTGTCCAAGATACCCTCCCCAAAGACATCTCTAAAGGAACCATAAGCAGTCGAAGCAAAATCATCATCCACTTGACCGTGAAGCTATGTTCCACTCGACAGTATAGAAGACACTCGACTATGCAAACAACCACTCGACGATACAAGAAACCACTCAGAGTATAGAAGGCCTAATGTCACTCAGGATGACAATGGTCGGTCATTCACTCTGTAACATTAAAGATCATTTATATCTATTTATTACTAGCATTACCAGTAACGCCCTGCCTTAATGTACATTGAACCCTTTGTAACGTGGGCTGGCTGGGGTCCTGGCGCACTCTATATAAGCGACCCCCCTCCTCTGGGACAAGGGTTCACACCCCCCGTAACTCACACGCATATATCCAGTCGACCGCCTCCGGGCTCCAAGACATAGGGCTGTTACTTGCTCCGAGAAGGGCCTGAACTCGTAAAACTCGCGTGTACAACTCCTCCACAGCTAGGATCTTGCCTCTACATTCCTACCCCCCATTCTACTGTCAGGCTTAGAACCACGACAGTTGGTGCCCACCATGGGGCAGGTGTCTTAGCGACTTGTTGGAGAAGTTGCAATTTTTCTGATCCCCTTCATCATGGTTCCAGGCGGAGGTTTGGCTGAGGGTCGCGAGATCCATCTCGGCGCGCTCGTGTTTGTCACTGACGACTCCGCTTGGCTTCAGGAGGCTGAACTCGACGTCGACGCACTCCCCGCCCGCGGGGTGATGCACTTTCGCGCATGCATCCGCGGCGTCCTCATGCGGCAGCCGTCGACCCAGTATTAGTCGGCTCCAGCAGCTTTCCCCCTCCCTGCGGCCCGCCGGAGCAGATGTTCCGGTCGGTCGAGGCTTCAGCAGTGGGTGAGGCATGCGGTGGATCGCCAGTCAGCCACCCCTCAAGTCACGACAATCAAGCCCGACGAAACTCTCTACGGCCTGTTTGATCTGTGGACTGGCTCCATAGAGACTGTGTCCGAGTGCGACAGCAGCGACCCAGCGGCAGAAGTTTTGATGGTCAATGGACCACGCAGTCCTCCTGGCTTCACCCGTGAAGACGGAGGCGATGCGGATGGTGATCCGTCGCGCATTCATGAAGAGTACCGCCCCGAACCCCTCTCTTCGCAGCGGAGGGAGGAACTTCACCGCCGGAACATGGATGCACTGCATACTCCTATAGTTGGTGAAACCCCCGAGGCCCAGGCCTTGGAGCAGGCGCGCTTGGCCAACTTGGCTGAAAGCACTCGACTGGAGAACCTCCAGCGCGCACTCGACGATCGTGCTCGGCAGCGTGCTCCCGAATCCAGTCGACGCCAACTTTTTCCGCCTCCGACTCAGGTATACCGAACCCCGATCCAGAATCTCACAGTTGCAGCCCGGATAGCGGAGTCGATCCAACCTTCCCAATCAAAAGCTGGCCGAGGTCTGATACAGATCCGAGCTTTGCTCCGTGCGGTGGGAGAGAAGAATACATCGGTATCTCAGTCGCTGAATAGGATCCATAGCAGACCCGTAGTTGCCGATACAGTTCAGTCGGCTCACAGCTCAAGATCGCCCCCGAGGCGTGAGGGACGTGGAGACCGGCGAGATCAGTTCAGAAACCGTGAGCAGTATGATCACCAAGTCGATCGTGATGATCGTCGTCGAGTGCCCATGCCTTCCCCAAGGAGTGGGTCGTACGTGCCGCGGCAACATGATGACAGACACCCTCACAGTATGGGGTGAGGGGTTCCAGTCGACCCCAGAGAGCCGTGCTTTGATGCGAGATCTATTCTCGTTCAAGGCTTGGTTGACAGAAATAGAGCTCACCAAGAGGGTCATGACACAGATCTACCAACCAGTAGCAGAGTGCATGTCTCAGGTCCAGAGTGTTTCAGCAGAGCCGTCAGGGCTGCAGTGATTCCCTCCAGCTTCAGGTTGGCGACTGGAGTCAGTAATTTCATTGGTGAGTCCAAGCCTGACACTTGGCTTGAAGACTACCGAGTAGCTGTCCAGATTGGTGGCGGCAGTGATGAAGTGGCCATGAAGCACCTTCCTCTGATGTTTGAGGGCTCGGCTAGAACATGGCTGAATCAGTTAGCACCTAGTAGCATTTATACTTGGGAAGATCTCGCCCGAGTATTTGTTAGAACATTCGAAGGTACTTGCAAATGGCCGGCAGGGTTGACTGAATTGCAGTGTTGCATTCAGAAACCGAATGAGACTTTGAGGGATTATATCCAGAGATGGATCAAATTGCACCACACGGTCGAGAATGTGTCTGATCATCAAGCAATTTGTGCCTTTAAAGAAGGCATCAAGTATCGGGAGCTGAATATGAAGTTTGGTCGGACAGGAGATATGACTCTGACTCGGATGATGGAAATTGCCACCAAATATGCCAACGGTGAAGAACAAGACCGACTCCGGAGTGGCAAACACAAAGCAGTCGCCCATGAAGCCGGAGGAGGAAACTCCGGTCGGAAACAGAAGCGCAAGGCCGAGCCAGCTGCTCCTGGTGAAGCCTTAGCTGTGGTTCAAGGAAAGTTCAAGGGGAAGCCCAAAGGGCCGTGGAACCCCAAGAAAGTAAAAGATCAAGATGGAAATGATGTGCTGGATCTGCCGTGCCACATCCACACTAAAAAAAGATGAAGAGGGTAATTTCATTTACCCGAAGCACACCACTCGGCAGTGTCGACTCCTAATCCAGCAATTCTGAGAGAAACAACCCAAGGAAAAGGAGAAGGAAGCAGACAAGGCTGAGGATGAGGAAGAGGATGATGATGGTTATCCCCATGTGAATTCCACTCTGATGATTTTGGCTGACGTTGAGAGCAAAAGTCGATTGAAAGTCATCAACAGACAAGTGAACATGGTCGCTCCGGTGACACCCAGTTATTTGAAGTGGTCACAGACTGCCATTACATTCGACCAGTCCAATCATCCAGCGCACATAGCCACCCCTGGGAGGCAAGCACTGGTGGTCGACCCGGTGGTCGAAGGCACCCGACGGACAAAGGTCTTGATGGATGGTGGCAGTGGCCTGAACATACTGTATGCAGAGGCGTTGAAGGGAATGGGCATTCCGATGTCCAGACTCAGCGAAAGCAATATGAGTTTCCATGGGGTCATTCCAGGCAAGAAGGCTGCATCACTAGGCCAGATTGCTCTTGACGTGGTTTTCGGTGATTCCAAGAATTACTGCAAAGAAAAGTTGACATTTGAAGTTGTGGATTTTCAGAGTGCATATCATGCTATTCTGGGCAGGCCAGCTTATGCACGTTTTATGGCTCGACCATGTTACGTGTACCTGAAATTGAAGATGCCTGGTCGCAAAGGGGTGATCACTATCACTGGTAATTGGAAGAAGGCAGAAGAGTGCTTCCAGAAGGGTTCAAAGATCGCCGATGCACAGATGGCCGTGGCAGAATTGCAAGAGTATCAGAAAAATGCAGATCCGAGTGATTTGTTGCGAGCCAAGAAGCCAGCCACAGATTCAGCATTCCAGTCGTCTGGTGAAACAAAGTCGATTCACATTCACCCGACAGACCCCAATGCTGCTCTGACTCACATTTCAACCACACTCGACTCCAAATAGGAAGAAGTGCTCATCCAGTTCCTCCGTGAGAACTGGCACATCCTTGCATGGAAACCTTCGGACATGCTAGGTGTTCCCAGTGGACTGGCTGAGCATCGTTTGTGAGTCGACCCAAAGGTGAAACCAGTCAAAGAACATCTTCGACGGTCCACCGTGTAGAAGAGGAAGGCAATCGGTGAAGAGGTGGCTCGGCTTTTGGCAGCTTAGTTTATCCGTGAGATTTACTGCTCCGAGTGGTTAGCTAACGTTGTCATGGTCCCAAAGAAGGATGACTCACTTTGCATGTGCATTGACTTTAAGCATATCAATTGGGCCTGCCCGAAAGATCACTTTCCTCTCCCTCGCATCGACCAGATAGTCGACTCGACTGCAGGGTGCAAGCATTTGTCCTTTTTGGACGCTTACTCGGGGTACCACCAGATCCGTCTGTACGGACCCGACGAGATAAAAACAGCTTTCATCACCCCATTTGGGTGCTTCTGTTATGTCACTATGCCATTCAGTTTGAAGAACGCTGGAGCCACATTCATGCGGATGATTCAGAAGTGCCTGCTCACTCAGATCAGTCGGAATGTGGAAGCGTATATGGATGACATTGTGGTCAAGTCACGTAAAGGTTCCGACCTACTGACTGACCTTGCTGAAACCTTTGCCAACCTCAGAAGGTATGATATCAAGCTTAATCCATCAAAGTGCATGTTTGGAGTTCCAGGCGGAAAATTACTCGGTTTTCTCGTTTTCGAACGAGGGATCGATGCTAACCCAGAGAAAGTGGGTGCCATACTCCGGATGAAACGCCCTGTGCGTGTGCACGATGTCCAGAACCTTACTGGTTGTTTGGCCGCCCTAAGTCGATTCATTTCTCGCCTCGGTGAAAAGGCACTGCCTCTTTACCGACTGATGAAGAAATTAGATAAGTTCGAGTGGACTCCTGAAGCTGATGCAACATTTGCAGAGCTAAAAGCCCTGCTTTCCACCCAGCCGGTGCTTGCTGCCCCAATCAGCAAAGAGCCTTTACTGCTTTATATAGCAACCACTGGACAAGTCGTCAGTACAGTACTTACGGTCGAGCGGGAAGAAGAGGGAAAAGCCTATAAAGTTCAGCGCCCAGTTTATTATATTTCAGAAGTTCTGACTCTGTCAAAGCAGAGATATCCGCACTATCAGAAGCTCATTTACTGAATTTACATGACCACGAAGAAGGTTGCACACTATTTCTCCGATCACTTTGTTATAGTCGTCAGCGACGCTCCATTGTCAGAGATCCTGCACAACAGAGATGCAACTGGTCGAGTGGCAAAATGGGCGATTGAACTCCTTCCCTTAGATACCAAGTTCGAGGCAAAGAAAGCTATTAAGTCCCAAGCAATAGCAGAATTCCTCGCCGAGTGGTTTGAACAACAACTGCCGACTAAAGTTCACTCGGAGCACTGGACCATGTTCTTTGATGGATCCAAAATGCTGAATGGTTCCGGTGCTGGGGTGGTCCTGGTATCCCCCCGAGGAGACAAGCTCAGATATGTCCTCCAGATTCACTTTGATTCCTCCAATAATGAAGCTGAATATGAAGCACTCCTGTATGGGTTGCGTATGGCCATCTCACTCGGCGTCCGTCGCCTCATGGTCTACGGCGACTCAGATTTGGTAGTCAATCAAGTGATGAAGGAGTGGGACGTCAGAAGCCCAGCCATGACTGGTTACTGCAACGCGGTGAGGAAGTTGGAAAAGAAGTTTGAGGGGTTAGAGCTCCATCACATACCCCGATTGAAAAATCAAGCAGCCGATTACTTGGCAAAGATAGGTTCCAAGAGAGAAGCCATTCCCACAATGTGTTTTTGGAACATATTCACACACCAACTGAGGGAGTCCTGGATTAGGGGGTGTCCGGATGGCCGGACTATACCTTCAGCCGGACTCCTGGACTATGAAGATACAAGATTGAAGACTTCGCCCCGTGTACGGATGGGACTTTCCTTGGCGTGGAAGGCAAGCTTGGTGATGCGGATATTCAAGATCTCCTACCATTGTAACCGACTCTGTGTAACCCTAACCCTATCCGGTGTCTATATAAACCGGAGGGTTGTAGTCCGTAGGACATCAACCCCGTATACAACAATCATACCATAGGCTAGCTTTAGGGTTTAGCCTCCTTGATCTCGTGGTAGATCTACTCTTGTACTACCCATATCATCAATATTAATCAAGCAGGAGTAGGGTATTACCTCCATCAAGAGGGCCCGAACCTGGGTAAAAACATCGTGTCCCTTGTCTCCTATTACCATCCGGCCTTGACGCACAGTTCGGGACCCCCTACCCGAGATCCGCCGGTTTTGACACCGACATTGGTGCTTTCATTGAGAGTTCCTCTGTGTCGTCGCCTTTAGGCCCGATGGCTCCCTTGATCATCAACAATGATGAGGTCCAGGGTGAGACTTTTCTCCCCGGACAGATCTTCATCTTCGGCGGCTTCGCACTGCGGGCCAATTCGCCTGGCCACCTGGAGCAGATCGAAAGCTACGCCCCTGGCCATCAAGTCAGGTTTGGAAGCTTAAACTACACGGCTGACATTCGCGGAGACTTGATCTTCGACGGATTCGAGCCATGGCCAAGCGCGCCGCACTATCTCGAGGGGCATGATCTAGCTCTGCCTATGGACAGTGCCCTGGAGGCCGCACACGCACCGGTTCCGACCCCTAACTCGGAGCCTATTGCACCAATCGAGGATGAGCGGTTGGACGTCACCTCGGGGGCTGCGATCTCAAAGGCGATCGAGCCAAGCACCAGCCCCATACTCTTCATGACCCGTGACTCCGAGGATCCGGACTCCTCCCCGGACTCCGAACCCCCCGTGCCCCTGCCAATCGAATCCGATTGGGCGCTGATAATGGAGTTCACCGCCGCGGACATCTTTCAGCACTCGCCTTTTGGCGACATCCTGAATTCTCTCAAGTCTCTCTCTTTATCAGGAGAGCCCTGGCCGGATTACGGTCAGCGAGGATGGGATACGGACGATGAAGAAGTTCAAAGCCCACCCACCACCCACTTTGTAGCCACTGTCGACGATTTAACCGACATGCTTGACTTCGGCTCTGAAGACATCGACGGTATGGACGACGATGTAGGAGACGAACAGGAACCAGCACCTGTAGGGCGCTGGAAGGCCACCTCGTCATATGACATATATATGGTGGATACTCCAAAACATGGAGATGGCGATGGAACAGTGGGGGATGACACCTCCAAGAAACAGCCAAAGCGCCGGCGTCAGCGGCGCCGCTCTAAATCCCGCCAAAGCAAAAACGGTGATTCCGGCACGGGAGATAATACTACCCCGGATAGCGCCGAAGAACACCCACCCCAGCAAGACTCGGCATAGGAAGATGGAGAAGCCAGCCCTCATGAGAGAGCGGCAGACCGAGAGGTCGAGGATGATAACTATATGCCTCCCTCTGAAGACGAGGCAAGCCTCGATGACGACGAATTCGTCGTACCATCGGACCCCGCCGAACAAGAGTGTTTCAAACACATGCTTTTAGCCACAGCAAGCAGCCTCAAGAAAAAGCAGCAACAGCTTAGAGCTGACCAAGATTTGCTAGCTGACAGATGTACTGACGTCCTTGCAGCCGAAGAGTATGAACTCGAACGCCCCTCCAAGAGTTACCCAAAGCGCAGGCCGCTACCCCAATCAGAGGAGGAAGCACCTACATTACCAGCGCATGACATGGCAGACCGGCCACCTCGCGGCCGCGATAGAGAGGCCTCTCGGCCCTCAACAGAAGCCATGCCCCGACGCTGCTCAACTAAGGCACGGGAAAATGCGCCAGACCTGCGAGACGTACTGGAGGATAAGGCAAGACAAACAAGATCGATCTACGGATCGCGCAGGCGCCCTAGGGCATGTGACGAGGATCTTCACTCCGGATACAACAAATCCGGCCGGGCCGAACACAACAGACATAGCTCTTCCGAGCTGCGTCGTGATATAGCCCAGTACAGAGGCGCTGCACACCCGCTATGCTTCACGGATGAAGTAATGGATCATAAAATCCCAGAGGGTTTCAAACCCGTAAACATCGAATCATACGATGGCACAACAGATCCGGCGGTATGGATCGAGGATTATCTCCTTCACATCCACACGTCACGCGGCGATGATCTACACGCCATCAAATACCTCCCGCTCAAACTTAAAGGACCGGCCCGACATTGGCTTAACAGCTTGCAAGCAGACTCAATCGGTTCTTGGGAGGACCTGGAAGCCGCATTCCTCGACAACTTCCAGGGCACTTACGTGCGACCACCGGATGCCGACGACTTATGCCACATAATTCAGCAGCCAGAGGAATCGGCCAGGCAATTCTGGACACGGTTCCTAACAAAGAAAAACCAGATAGTCGACTGTCGGGACGCAGAGGCCCTAGCAGCCTTCAAGCATAACATCCGCGACGAGTGGCTTGCCTGGCACCTAGGACAGGAAAAGCCGAAATCTATGGCAGCCCTCACGACACTCATGACCCTCTTTTGTGTGGGAGAAGACAGCTGGCTAGCTCGCAGTAACAACTTATCAAAGAACCCTGGTAATTCGGATACCAAGGACAAAAGTGGCAGGACACGTCGGAATAAGCAGAAACGCCGCGTTAGCAGCGACAACAATGAAGACACGGCAGTTAACGCCGGATTCAGAGGCTATAAATCTGGTCAGCGGAAAAAGGCATCCAAAAAGAATACTCATGGCCCGTCCAGTTTGGACCGAATACTCGACCGCTTGTGCCAGATACATGGCACCCCCGAAAGGCCAGCCAATCACACTAACAGGGATTGTTGGGTGTTCAAGCAGGCAGGCAAGTTAAGAGCCGAAAACAAAGACAAGGGGCTGCACAGCGACGACGAGGAGGAGCCCAGGCTGCCGAACAACAATGGACAGAAGGGCTTTCCCCCACAAGTGCAGACGGTGAACATGATATATGCAACCCACATTCCCAAGAGGGAGTGGAAGCGTGCGCTACGGGATGTATACGCGTTGGAGCCAGTCGCCCCAAAGTTCAACCCATGGTCCTCCTGCCTGATCACTTTTGATCGAAGGGACCATCCCACTAGCATCCGTCATGGCAGCTTCGCCACATTAGTTCTCGACCCAATCATCGACGGATTTCATCTCACAAGAGTCCTCATGGACGGCGGCAGTAGCCTGAACCTGCTTTACCAGGATACAATGCGGAAAATGGGCATAGATCCCTCAAGGATTAATCCCACAAAAACGACCTTTAAAGGCATTATACCAGGTGTAGAAGCCAACTGTACAGGCTCAGTAACACTTGACGTGGTCTTCGGATCCCCGGACAATTTCCAAAGTGAAGAGTTCATCTTCGATATAGTCCCGTTTCGCAGTGGCTATCATGCCCTGCTCGGACGAACCGCATTTGCAAAGTTCAATGCGGTGCCGCACTACGCATATCTCAAGCTCAAGATGCCAGGACCTCGAGGAGTAATCACGGTCAATGGAAACACTGAACGCTCCCTCCGTACGGAAGGACACACGGCGGCTCTCGCAGCGGAAGTACAAAGTAGCCTTCTTAGGCAATTCTCCAGTCCGGTCGTTAAAAAGCTAGACACTGCCAAGCGCGCCCGGAGTAACCCACAGCAGGACCGCCTGGCACGCTCTGAGCAAGCGTAGAAATGCGGCCCCAACCCCAGCTCTCGCGACATAGCGAAACCAGTGCCTCGCGTACATAACTACGCCCTTGAAATACCATGGGAACAGGGGAAGGGGCACAATAACGGCACGCCCAAAATACGGCTTAAAAAGTACTAGGGGCTGACGGAGTTTTTTTTTAATTTTTTCTTACTTTCAGGACTCCATACTTCGGACGACCTGTTCGGCAATTCGACTGCCGCACAAACGATGCAAGATCCAGGGAGGCAGACAAGCCATGTCGCATTATGGAACTCCAAGGTGGTCTCTGTTACGAGCGGTATACCTGTTTTGAATACAATTCCGCGGCCTGCCCCTGGTCAGGACATGTTAAATAGTCCAATATCTTTTTGCTTATCGCACTATTCGTATCGTTCGGCTTTGATAAATAGCGTTTCTCTAAACAATGCATAGCTTTTTGTCTATTTTTTGCACATATATGTTTATTAAATGACATGATTGCACCCGTACACCATGGTACAGCAAACACGCCAGGGGCTTCAGTACCCCTCATTATGGTGTGAGAAGTCCGTACACTTTCACAAGTGCGGCACCCCGAACTTATAGCACTATATGCATCGGCTCCGAATCATGATTTGGGTCAATAGTTGGGTTTGCCCGGCTCCTATGTTTTGGTGCCTTACGTTCCGCTATATCGGCTAATGTAGAACTAGGAGAACCACTGCGATTGTGCCCCGGTTCAGCTGGGTTAAGCACCTCAGTGGAGAAAGCTAAAACCGACTGTCATGATGAGGCGAGAGACCGGTCGCTGTTTGAGAGGTTTTTCGAGTCCCTAAAGACTTATGCCACTTCGAGCGAGGAGCCGGCTTTGTCTGGCCAAGGCGTGGATAGCGCCCCGAACTCGGTCTTCCGAACTAGGGGCTTCGCTGAAATTTAAAATTATAGAGTTCTATGGCTAAGTGAGAGTGTTCAAGCATTATAGTCTGATTGCCTGGTTCGTTGCGCTGAGCGCCTCCCTCGAAGGACCCAACTATGGGAAAAAGAGCGCTTAGGTTTATCCCGAACACCCCAGCACTAGCGGCATGGGGGCAGAAGCCGACGACTGGCCATCTCTCAATTTTTTGATAAACGGCCACACAGAAAGTAATATTTTAAATTCAATAAGCATTGCTTAGCGCATGTGAACAAGTTTTCAGCGCACAGGATAAACACGAGCGAGTTCATTCAAAAATCACATCCTTGGTACATTCATCCGCCACAAGGCGGGCACCTGCAAGAACATCCTTGTAGTAGTTCTCGGGCTTGCGATGCTCCTTCCCCGGCGGCGGCCCGTCCTTCACAAGCTTCTCACCGTCCAGCTTACCCCAGTGCACCTTTGCACGGGCAAGGGCCCGACGGGCGCCTTCGATGCAGACGGAGCGCTTGATGACCTCGAGCCTCGGACAGGCCTCCACCAGCCGCCGCACCAGCCTGAAATAGCTCCCAAGCAGGGCTTCTCCGGGCCACAGCCGAACTATGAAGCCCTTCGTGGCCTGTTCGGCCACCTTGTGGAGCTCGACTAGCTGTTTCAGCTGGTCGCTCAAGGGCACAGGGTGTCCGGCCTCAGAATACTGAGACCAGAACACCTTCTCCGTCGACCTGCCCTCTTCAGCTCGGCAGAATGCGGCGGCGTCAGATAAGCTGCGGGGAAGATCTGCGAATGCCCCTGGAGAGCTCCAGATTCGGGTAAGTAACAAGTAGTTTACTTTTATATTTCTACTTTGCATAAAGAATGCCTTACCCGCTGCTATCTTCCTCATCTCCTCCAAATCTTGGAGGGCCTTTTGGGCTTCGGCCTCGGCAGACTTGGCAGTCTCAAGGGCCGTCGCGAGCTCGGATGCTTGCGCCTTTGACTCAAGCTCCAAATTCTCATGTTTTTTCATGAGAGCCTGAAGCTCTTGCTGCACCTCACCGACCTGAGCCCCAAGTCTGTCTCGCTCGGTGCGCTCCGCGGCCGTTTTCTTTTCGGCCTTAGACAATGCCTGCTTAAGGGTCGCCACCTTAGTCGTGGCCCCTACAATAAGCAATACAATCCTGTTATCTTTTTGCAATCACGCCTTTTTATAGGCACTTTTTCTGTAAGGTATTTCTTACCTTCTTTCTCCTCGAGCCGCCGCTTGGCAAGGCCGAGCTCTTGCTCGGTCCGCTCGAGGTCCTGCTTCAGGACACCCACCTCCGCAGTCAGTGCGGCGGTGGATAGCAGCGAAGCCTGCATACGCATATTGACTCTTTTTTGTTAGACTCCTGCGATATTTAATAGATCCTCTATTTGGCTTTTCTTTCCGAATGCCAAACAGAGCATCAGGGGCTACTGTCTATGCGGTAATATTTTTACATATTTTTACTTACCTCGAAGCCTGTTAGAAGGCTAGCGCAAGCTTCAGTCAGTCCGCTCTTGGCGGACTGAACCTTCTGGATCACCGTACTCATAATAGTACGGTGCCCCTCGTCGATGGAGGTGCCGTCAGGCACCTCCAGCAGATCGTCCGGCACCTCCGGTTGGACGGAGGCCACCGGCTCAGAAGGCTTGCTCCTCTTGGAAGGAGTTCGCCCACCGCGGGCCGGAACTGTGGAAGATTCCGGCACGGTGTTCGGCACAAAGCCGGACTTGGAGCCCTGGGGGGCCTTATCCCCTTCACTCCTGGAGTCCGGGAGGTTGCCTTGCGGCTCCTCCGGGACCACCTCCTCCTGCCCCGGAGCTTGTCGCGACGCCACTTCGGCGTCGTCTGCAGTGCGAGGGGTGACAGCGGGCAGAACTGAGTTCACATCCGATCAGTCCAGGGAGCCGCCCGACGATTCGTTGAATTCGGCCCGGGGCGGGCTGCATAATTACGTTCGACATTAGGGAAAGCTGTGCAACAAAGGAACATCATGAGTTACTCTGATATCCGAACTTACGATTTCGCCGGACGCTTGACCCTGTCTGGCCACTCCTCTTCGCCCTCTTCGGTGTCGGGGAAGTAGTCCGGCAGAGGGGTCTTCCTTTTCCTGGACCCCTCGGCCTCCCCCATTGGGGCGGCCTTCCTCTTCTCTCCTCCCTCCACTGGGGGGAGAGTTTTCTTCTTCCTCCTCCTCATTTCCACGGGAAGAGGGCGTCTCGGACTCGTCGGATGAAGAGTCCGACACCACCATGTTACGGGCACTCTTTCGAGTCCCCGTGGTCTTCTTCTTCTTGGCCTTCTTCTCCGGCACCACATAAGGCGCTGGAACTAGCAGCTTCACTAGTAGAGCTGGGGCTGGGTCTTCGGGCAGCGGAGCCGGACAGTTAATCGGTCTGGATATCGCCCGGCAAGCCTATCAAAGGTAAGGGAGTTTAGATCCCGCATAGAGTCAAACTATGAAAAAGGCTTAACATCCTGTAAAAGGTGAAGATAGTTTACCTCGCTAGTGTGACGCCGCGAGCTGTATCCGCGGTCCTCGGAAGCGGATGCGGGAGCCTCGGCGCCCTTGAATAGCACCTTCCAGGCATCTTCGTACGTCGTGTCGAAGAGCCTGCTAAGGGTTTGGTGCTACGCCGGGTCGAACTCCCACGGATAAAAATCCCGTTGTTGGCACGGGAGGATCCGGCGAACGAGCATAACCTGGATTACATTAACAAGCCGGATTGGCTTGTTCACCAGGGCCTGGATGCATGTTTGCAATCCGGTTACCTCTTTTTCGTCGCCCCACGACAGGCCCGTCTTTTTCCAGGACATAAGCCGTGTGGGGGGTCCGGATCGGAACTCGGGGGCTGCGATCCAGTTTGGATCGCGTGGCTCGGTGATGTAAAACCACCCGGATTGCCACCCCTTTAGGGTCTCCACAAAAGAGCCCTCGAACCATAGGACGTTGGCCATCTTGCCCGCCATGGCGCCTCCGCACTCCGCCTGGCTGCCACGCACCACCTTGGGCTTGACGTTGAAGGTCTTGAGCCAGAGGCCGAAATGAGGGCGGACGCGGAGGAAAGCCTCGCACACGACGATAAACGCCGAGATGTTGAGGATGAAGTTCGGGGCCAGATCATGGAAATCCAGGCCGTAGTAGAACATGAGACCCCAGACAAATGGGTGGAGTGGAAAACCTAGTCCGCAGAGGAAGTGGGGAAGAAATACTACCCTCTCATGGGGCCTTGGGGTGGGGAGAAGCTGCCCCTTTTCGGGAAGCCGGTGCACAATGTCCTTAGACAGCTATCCGGCCTTCCTTAGCTTCTTGACTTGGCCCTCCGTAGCGGAGGAGACCATCCACTTGCCTCCCACTCCAGACATTGCTGGAGAAGGTTGAGGCGGGAAGTGCGGGCTTGGGCGCTGGAGCTCGAGCGTGCAGGAGATGGATAGGCAAAGGAGGAAGAAGGCGTAGGTAAAAAGGTGGATCCTTATCCCCTTATATGGGCGGATGCGGTTGTGCATCCCCACCAGCCTAGTAAAACTCGCTTGCCTCCCCAGCGCCGTGATAAATGGCGCGGTTGGGTTACCCACGTCCGTATTGATGAGAATCCCGTAAAAGGGGTACACGATCTCTGCTTTGACAAGACGTGCCAAGGAAACCGCCTCGCAAAACGTGCTGAGGTGGAAAAGTAAAAACGATTCGAGTAAAGGACTTGGCCGTAGTGTGATGACGCACTGCGGAATATGTCAGCAGATTTGATTTGTGTTTATATTATTCTCTCTATGGCAATATGTGGAAACTTATTTTGCAGAGCCAGACACTACTCTTGGTGTTTACAATCTTCTATGAAGGACTTGGAGGAGGAACCCGCCTTGCAATGCCAAAGACATTTTGCGCGCCGGACTCGTCGTCATTGAAGCCTGGTTCAGGGGCTACTGAGGGAGTCCTGGATTAGGGGGTGTCCGGATGGCCGGACTATACCTTCAGCCGGACTCCTGGACTATGAAGATACAAGATTGAAGACTTCGTCCCGTGTCCGGATGGGACTTTCCTTGGCGTGGAAGGCAAGCTTGGCGATGCGGATATTCAAGATCTCCAACCATTGTAACCGACTCTGTGTAACCCTAACCCTATCCGGTGTCTATATAAAACGGAGGGTTGTAGTCCGTAGGACATCAACTCCATATACAACAATCATACCATAGGCTAGCTTTAGGGTTTAGCCTCCTTGATCTCATGGTAGATCTACTCTTGTACTACCCATATCATTAATATTAATCAAGAAGGAGTAGGGTATTACCTCCATCAAGACGGCCCGAACCTGGGTAAAAACATCGTGTCCCTTGTCTCCTGTTACCATCCGGCCTTGACGCACAGTTCGGGACCCCCTACCCGAGATCCGCCGGTTTTGACACCGACACTGACCGTTCAAGAAGATCCTTTTACTGAAGAGCCCCCGCAGCCTAAGAGCATCACAGATCCGACTGAAGTCGAGGTCCCAGCAGTGGTCGACCTAATCATGGAGGTTCTGGTCATCACACCCGACTGGACAGTGTCATACATTGCGTACATCCTCAGAAAAGAACTCCCAGAAGATGAACAAGAGGCTCGACAGATCGTCCATCGATCCAAGGCCTTTACTGTGATAAGAGGACAATTGTTCAGGGAAAGCGTGACTGGAATCGGTCAGAGATGCATAACGCCATAAGAAGGTCGAATGATCCTCAACGACATCCACTCGGGGACCTGTGGCCACCATGCGTCCTCTCGGGCCATCGTGGCTAAAGCATACTGAGCCGGATTCTATTGGCCGCGAGCAAATGAAATGGCGAAAGATATAGTCGACATATGTGAAGGCTGCCAGTTTTACTCGGACATGTCTCACAAGCCAGCGTCAGCCCTGAAGACCATTCCTCTCGTCTGGCCCTTTGCTGTTTTGGGTTTGGATATGGTTTGACCACTGAGAACTGGTAGGAGCGGCTTCACTCATGTGCTCGTGGCAGTCGACAAGTTTACCAAATGGATCGAAGCTAAACCTATCAAGAGTCTCGAAGGCAGCACCGCTGTCAGTTTTATCAGAGAATTGACATTCAGATATGGAGTTCCACACAGCATGCGGACAACGGGTCAAACTTCGATTCTGATGAGTTTAGAGCTTTCTGCGCTTCTCAAGGCACATGAGTCGACTATGCTTCAGTCACTCACCCACAGTCAAATGGACAAGCAGAAAGAGCCAATGGCCTAATTCTCAAAGGACTGAAACCCCGACTGATGCGTGATCTCAAACACGCAGCAGGTGCTTGGGTCGATGAACTTCCGTCAGTTCTATGGGGTTTAAGGACAACTCCCAATCGGTCGACTGGACGAACTCCTTTCTTCTTGGTCTATGGAGCCGAAGTTGTTCTGCCAAGTGACCTGCTCCACAACGCACCCCGAGTCGAGCTCTTCTCTGAAGAGGAAGCAGAGCAGGCCCGGCAAGATTCAGTCGATCTCTTAGAGGAGGAAAGAGAGATGGCCTTGATCCGGTCGACCATTTATCAGCAAGACTTGCATCGATTCCACGCCAGAAATGTGAGGGGTTGAGCCTTTCAAGAGGGAGACCTGGTTCTTCAAGTGGATCAACAGAAACCGCACAAGCTCACCCTGGCTTGGGAAGGCCCCTTCATCATCACCAAAGTTCTCCACAATGGAGCATACCATCATTATAGTATTGAGCATCAGAAAGACGAGCCACGGGCTTGGAACGCGGAGCTGCTCCGCCCCTTTTATACTTAAGCACGCATTCGAATAAAATGTAATAAGAAGTACCTTTGTAATTTGTTCGTCAAAGACAAGAGCTTTTCAGTCTTCTCGCATGATTGTTGTTGCTTTCATTTACCTCTAAAATCCCCCAGTGGGTGGTCTTAGCCGCAAATCCGTTTCGCCTAAGTTCGAAAGAAAATCCTACCGAGTGATGGGTAAGCCTCTCACTCGGGAGGCTTAGCCACGAATCCGTTTCGCCTAAGTTTGTAAAATCCTACCGAGTGGTGAGCAATCCTCCCACTCGGGGGCTTAGCTGCAGTCCAGTACTAGCCTAAGTTCTCTCACTCGAAAACTTAGCTGCAGTCCGGTACTTGCCTAAGTTTAAAAAAATCCTACCGAGTGGAGAGCAACCCTCCCACTCGGGGGCTTAGATGCAGTCCAGTACTCGCCTAAGTTCTCTCACTCGGAGGCTTAGCTGTAGTCCGGTACTCGCCTAAGTTTGAAAAAATCCTACCGAGTGGAGAGCAACCCTCCCACTCGGGGGCTTAGCTGCAGTTCAGTACTCGCCTAAGTTCTCTCACTCGGAGGCTTAGCTGCAGTCCGGTACTCGCCTAAGTTTGAAAAAATCCTACAAAGTGGAGAGCAACCCTCCCACTCAGGGGCTCAGCTGCAGTCCAGTACTCGCCTAAGTTTAAATAATCCTACCGAGTGGAGAGCAACCCTCCCACTCGGGGGCTTAGCTGCAGTCCAGTACTCGCCTAAGTTTAAAAATCCTACCGAGTGGAGAGCAACCTTCCTACTCGGGGGCTTAGCTGCAGTCCAGTACTCACCTAAGTTTAAAAAATCCTACCGAGTGGAGAGCAACCCTCCCAGTCGGGGGCTTAGCTGCAGTCCAGTACTCGCCTAAGTTCTCTCACTTGGAGGCTTAGCTGCAGTCCGGTACTCGCCTAAGTTTGAAAAAATCCCACCGAGTGGAGAACAACCCTCCCACTCGCGGGCTTAGCTGCAGTCCAGTACTCGCCTAAGTTCTCTCACTCGGAGGCTTAGCTGCAGTCCAGTACTCGCCTAAGTTTGAAAAATCCTACCGAGTGGAGAGCAACCCTCCTACTCGGGGGCTTAGCTGCAGTCCAGTACTCACCTAAGTTTAAAAAATCCTACCGAGTGGAGAGCAACCCTCCCAGTCGGGGGCTTAGCTGCAGTCCAGTACTCGCCTAAGTTCTCTCACTCGGAGGCTTAGCTGCAGTCCGGTACTCGCCTAAGTTTGAAAAAATCCTACCGAGTGGAGAACAACCCTCCCACTCGCGGGCTTAGCTGCAGTCCAGTACTCGCCTAAGTTCTCTCACTCGGAGGCTTAGCTGCAGTCCAGTACTCGCCTAAGTTTGAAAAAATCCTACCGAGTGGAGAGCAACCCTCCCACTCGGGGGCTTAGCTGCAGTCCAGTACTTGCTTAAGTTTAAAAAATCCTACCGAGTGGAGAGAAACCCTCCCACTCGGGGGCGTAGCTGCAGTCCAGTACTCGCCTAAGTTTAAAAAATCCTACCGAGTGGAGAGCAACCCTCCCACTCGGGGGCTTAGCTGCAGTCCAGTACTTGCCTAAGTTTAAAAAATCCTACCGAGTGGAGAGTAACCCTCCCACTCGGGGGCTTAGCTACAGTCCGGCACTCGCCTAAGTTTAAAAAATCCTACCGAGTGGAGAGCAACCCTCCCACACGGGGGCTTAGCTGCAGTCTAGTACTCGCCTAAGCTCTCCCACTTGGAGGCTTAGCTGCAGTCCAGTACTCGCTAAGTTTGTAAAATCCTACCGAGTGGACAGCAACCCTCCCACTCGGAGGTTCGGAGCTACGCCACAAGTACAACATGCGCTCCATCCCTATCCACAAGGACGACGAGGTGCAAGTCGACTGCAACCTTCCCCTTCGGAGCTACGCCACAAGTACAACGTCCGGTCCATCCCTATCCGCAAAGACGACGAGGTGCAAGTCGACTACAACCTTCTCCTTCGGGACTACGCCACAAATACAATGTGCGCTCCATCCCTATCCACGAGGACGATGAAGCACAGGTCGACTGGAGTCACCACCTCAGAGCTGCATCTCCAGCGCAAAGATTATTCCGAGTGAAGAACAAAGTCCACTTGAAGGAAAAACACAAGCATATTCGGAAATGAACCAAATTCTGATAAATCCTAAAGTTCCAAGCAGCGAATCAAAAATATTCGAGCATCAAGCCCAAAGGAGTTTAACGGTTACAGGAACCACTCGGCATTCCGAAGCAAATTTAAAGCAGATTCAAGTCTCATAAGTTTGTTCACTCGGCAGGAGGAGGGCTGGCAGGCTCGACGAATTCGTCCAGGTCGATCCCATCCGCGATCCGAGTGGCAGCAGCGATGAAAGTCTCCATGAAGGACCGGAAGTCATGCCTTTTGGTGTTAGCGACCTTGATCGCCACTAGCTTTTCTTCACGAGCTTCCTTGAAGTGGACTCGCACCAAGGACACCGCCACGTCAGCACCACACCGGGCGGAGGACTTCTTCCATTCCTGCACTTGGTCAGGGATCTCATTGAGTCGAGCCATTAGGGATTCCAGGTCATTTTGAAGGGTCACCCTTGGCCAGAGCAATGTGTCGACTCGTGAGACTGCCACCTTCAGGCGCGCGAGGTAGCTTGTAACGCTGGCGACACGAGACTCCAGTCAGAGCACATTCATTGCAGTTTCATCGCAAACTGGAGAAGCGATAGGGTCCAGACCCGTCTCGACCTTTCCAGTTTCCTCGTCAAAGTCTTGACAGAATTCTGCAGCCAAAAATTAGTGAGTCGACCGGACATGATCCGTTCGCAAGCATCAACACAGTCGGTTTAAAAGAAATACCTTCCAGCATAAGATAAAGCTTATTGGCGACAGTTCCAGATAAGCCTCTGTGTCATTCCTCTTGTGGACCGCAGACTCCAGCTTTTCGTTTAGGGTAATTTTGTCCTTCTTCAGACGACTCACCTCTCGGTTAGACTCGTTGAGACAGGACTTCAGCTTGGTCACCTCCACTTCCAGTGCTTCGACTGAAGCCAGCTTCTGGTCTGCGAGGGAAATTTTATCTTGGGCTTCCTTCTATGCAGCGGCAAGGTCCGAGTCCTTCTTCTCCAGAGCCAACTTCATTTTCTCTGCAAAAGAAGCAATCGGATCAGACAAGAGCTCGAAGAAATGTTTTAAAAAGACAGTCGACAGGTAGTTACCTTCCATACCAGCAGCTTTGTCTTGAGCTTTCTTCAGATTCTGCTGGGCCAACTCCAAGTCAAGGTTGAGTTGCCTCTGCTTCTCCTCAAGTTCAGTAAACTTGGAAATGAGAGTACAAGACTTCTGCAGAAGGCAAAAGACGTGTCAATCAACAAGATCAAAGGTTGTTCACTTCTGAGTGGATAAAACTTAAAGAAGTTCGCTTAGACCCCAGCTGACTGCACACAGTCGACTGCGGTCTCGGGGGCTACACCCAGTGGGTGCACTTGGCGTGCCCCCGCTGATTAAGACCCAACTCGACCGGTCCACCCGGGTCAAGTCAAAAAAACTATTCAGACCCCGGCCGACTGCCAGCAGTCGACCGTGGTCTCGGGGACTACACCCAGTGGGTGCACTTGACGTGCCCCCACTGGTTCAGATCCCATTCGACCGGTCCACCCGGGTCGAGTGGAAGAATAGAAAAGAAAAAGAACTCAGACCCCAGTCGACTGCCAGCAGTCGACTGCGGTCTCGGGGACTACACCCAGTGGGTGCACTTAGCGTGCCCCCACCGGTTCCGATCCTACTCGCCCAGACCGATTGGAAGTATGCAACAACCAAAGACAACAAAACACCCAGTGGGTGCACTGATTCGACGCAAACAACAGGAGATTGTATAGAAGAAAAATTTTCGGGTAGCATATCCTGATAGAGCAAGGTCGGTTGAAAGTCTACTTACCTGGACATTGGCCCGGAGAGCAACGCTGGCGTCATAAGCAACCTGGCTATTCTCATGCACCATCTTCATCCGCTCCATCATCACGTTAGCCTGACGGATGGCTTCCGCAGCCGCTTCCGACTGGTTGTCCGGAACGGGGTAGCTGGTGAAAAAGAGAGCAGATGACCCATGTGTGGCAGTTTGGAGCTCCGTGGCATGGAGTTGGACGACTGAAGGGTGCAGCGAAGGTTACACAGGCCCTGCCCGCGTCTTCAGATTGATGGATGGGTGTTGTTGTTGTTGGCCCTTGCTGAGACATCTTGCCATCTGCTACCTTTGTGCTCTTCCTGGGCTTAAGAGCCACATCTTCATCGTCATCTGGAAGATCGATGACGTTGGGTGGAGCTGCAAGACAGATCAGTCGACCCCAAGTGAACCACTAGAATGCAATCGACCAAGTAATCAAGAACAAGATCATAAGAGTTTCTACCTGGGTTGGAGGTAACCGCGTCTTCCATCTCCTCGTCTTGATACTGGAGGGAAGAGGTTCCCGATGTAGCAGCACTGCAAGTGTCCGTACTCAGTTGGTTATGTTCTGTTGCTCGAGTCGACGAAAAGAACAAGTCAGATGATTACCCGGAGATGGTAGGGACGGTCACTTTGATCCTTGGCAAAGCCTTGGGCAGTTTGGAGGAGGTGGCCTTTGGTACTTTTGGAGCTGGAGGTGGCACAACCTTGGGATGTTTTGGGGCCTTCTCAATTGGCGCTGGAGAAGACGTCCGGGGGCGCTTCAAAGACTACCCAGTCGGCGCGGTCGCCAGGTTCGGGGTGCTCGCCGGGTGGTGTGCGTGCTTGGATCTCCTCTCTCTGCGAGGAGGCGAGTCGACTTCTTCGTCATCACTCAATTCATCGCTCTCCTTGTCCTCCTCTGCATCCGAGTGCCACTCGCCGCCCTCACCCCCGCTCGCTCCCTCCTCAACGTCTTGCTCCTGCACTCTGTTGGGCATCGAGTACATGTCAATGAGAGCCTGAATGAACAACGAGCAAAAGGAGTATAGTCAACCATCAACAAGGTGTCACACAGTGAATCGGAAAGATATTTGGTAAAACAGAATCATACGTGCTCCGGATGGCGTGAGTGGTCGAATGGAATCACCCTCCTGGACCCCCGGGGTTGTCTTTGTTGCTGGTGATTCCCATCAGCCACTTCTCCAAGATGTCCTTGCTGACGTCCTCCGGGTGGATCTGAGTGGAGTCCTCGAGTCCAGAGTATGTCCACATCAGATGATCACGGGCCTGGAGCGGTTGGATGCGTCGACCGAGAAAGACCTCCAGCAGGTCCATCCCAGTCACCTCGTTGCGGACGAGTTGGACGACCCGCTCGACCAGCACCTTGACCTGCACCTTCTCTTTGGGAACCACCTTCGAGGAGGAAGGATTCTCCACTCGAGCCAGGGAAAAGGGAGGAAGTCCAGTCGACTGACCCGGGATCGGCTGGTCCATGCAGTAAAACCAAGTCGACTGCCAGCCGCGGACTAAGTCGGGAAGGATCATCGCCGGGAAGGTGCTCTTGTTCCTCATCTGGATCCCCAGGCCCCTGCACATCTGGATCACGTGCGTCCTCTCATCACTCGGATTGGCCTTTTTGACCGACTGGGAGCGGCAGGTGAAGATATGTTTGAAGAGGCCTCAGTGCGGTCGACAGCCCAAGAAATTTTCACACATTGACACAAAAGCAGCCAGATAGACTATGGTGTTTGGAGTGAAGTGGTGGAGCTGAGCCCCAAAGAAGTTCAAAAATCCCCGAAAGAAAGGATGGGGAGGCAGAGAAAATCCGTGATCGACATGGGTGGCGAGGAGAACGCACTCACCCTCCCTTGGCTGCGGCTCGGTCTCGTTCCCCGGGAGCCGCGCCAATTTGTGGGGGATCAGTCCCCCCTCCACCAGGTCGTCGAGGTAGTCCTGGCTGATCATCGAGAGGATCCAGTCGCCCTGGATCCAGCCCGGCGGCAGGCCGGATCTCGATGAAGATCCGCCCCGGCTGGTCCGCTTGCCCTTCACCTTCGCGGTCGCCTTCTTCGCGCGCTCCAGTGCCACCGTCTTCTCTTTCCCCATGGCGGCGGATCGAGTTCGAGCAAGGGTTCGGCGACAAGAGCAGAAGCGAGCGTAGCGGAGAGGTTGGAGGAAGAAGAAAGGAGAATGGGAGCGCACGGTGCAGAGACCCTGTCCGGTGCCTTTTATAAGGTCATTCCCCGAGTGACTGACTGGTAGGCCCAGACGATCTAAACAAATCCTGCAACAGTCGCGCGCGCAGTACGTGGTGAAAAAGGTGGCGCGGAGATTGAGGAGACCTGCCTAATCCGTCTCGATTACCACGGCCTCACCCGTCTGGCGCGCTTCCCGAAATCCGAATCCCGCGAAATCTGCGGAGAGCAAAGCAACTGGTCAGACTGAAAACATCCTCCACATTATCATTCGGAATTCTACCATGAAAGTTCACTCGACAAAAACTAAGAATGAACCAAGGCGATTGAAAAAGAAGTTGATGTTGTCTCCTTGGTTCATTGTTCCAGAACAAGTTATACTCATAGCACAAAGAATGAGTCGGAAGTGTTCCCAACTCCTTCCTCACTCAAACCCTGATCCATTTGGGGGGCTAATGATGAAGCTATGTACCTAGGGTAGGGTCATGGATCTGTCCAAGATACCCTCCCCAAAGATATCTCTAAAGGAACCAGAAGCGGTTGAAGCAAAATCATCATCCACTGGACCGTGAAGCTATGTTCCACTCGATAGTATAGAAGACACTCGACTATGCAAACAACCACTTGACGATACAAGAAACCACTCGGAGTGTAGAAGGCCTAACGTCACTCGGGATGACAACGGTCGATCATTCACTCTGTAACCATAAAGATCATTTATATCTCTTTATTACTAGCGTTACCAGTAACGCCCGGCCTTAATGTACTGTCAGGACCCCGACTCGATGTCACATCGATCTAGCTTGTAACACCTCATATCACTTTGCGGCCTCACGCACGGTAACCCCACGGGTGTCGCCTTACCTTTGCCCGGGACCGTTTGCGCCTTTTGGCTCACGTATATGATAGTGTCGCTAGCATCCATATGATAAAGAGCCCGGGCTGACATGACTAGTCGTAAACCCAAAGTGGCACAGACTTACAGGGACAGGCATCCATGACCCAGCAACGAACGTGTCGATCATCAGCAAGTGGGTCCGGGCTGTAGCACTGGGCTAGCAGGACTCCGGTAAACCAGGCTGTAGCGGGCTAACAGGACTCCGGTACTCAATGCGTGACATTTCCCCGAAGGGACAGACACAGGAACGAAGAAGGACACATGCCGGCCAGCCTAAGTGTTCCCGAGCAGTAGCAAGCTACCATGGCTCAGAGGTAACACTAGGAGACATTTCCCGGTAAGAGAGGCTACTAAGGATAAACAACTAGATAGTCAGATCCCACACATACCAAGCATTTCAAACATACACACAATATGCTCGATATGTGCAAATACAACAAGGCATCACAACATGACTCTATGACACAAGTACTTTATTTAAGGCTCAGAGAGCCATACATAACATACACAAAGGTACGGGTCACACGACCCAGCATTCAAGTCATACAGTCATACAAACCAGCAGCGGAAGTAACTTGTCTGAGTACAGACAACTAGTAAAATAAAAGAGGCTTGGAAAGCCTAGCTATACTACGAGGTCCTTCACAAGCTCAGGATCACCACCTGGGCCTTAGCCTACTCATTGATGTCAACGTCTACATAGAACCCATCAGAAGGGGTTGCAGCGTCTTCTGTAAAAATGTAAATTATAGCAACATGAGTACAAAGGTACTCAGTAAGACTTACATCAGATCCTACATACATGCATATTATCAAGAAGGGTTGGTGGAGTTGTTGCAGCAAGCCAGCTTTGACTCTTGGCTAGGCTAACCTACGAGACTCCAACTCGAAATGGTTTTGCGCACACGAGTCCACTACTCACCAATTCAATACACTACCGAGGATCCACCTCCGTCTTCCTACGGAAGAGCCATCCTCGGCACTCACACTTATCTTGAGGCTTTTAGTAGTTTCCATTTACTTGTCTATGAACTGTATAGGCAACCAAGTAGTCCTTTACCGTGGACGCGGCTATTCGAATAGATCATGATAACCCTGCAGGGGTGTACTTCTTCATACACGCTCTCACCACTTACCGTCGTTTACACGACATGTACTCGGCAACCTTCAAGCGGAAGCCCAACGTGGGTGTCAGCCACGACCTACCTAACCACCTAAGCCTCCAGTCCAGGTTTATCGCCTATCCAGGTTCCATCCACAGGGAGTCCGGCCGAGGTTTCCCATACAGCCCCGAACGATGTGAACAGGGTTCCCGAGATACCTAACGGGTATTCGGTACACCCGGCCATGTACCTACCGCATCACAACCCACCCCTACGGTCAGCGCTGTCCACGGCCTCCAGTAGGCTACAAACACCAGAAACTACTTGCAACTCCTGGACGGAGAACTAGGGTGAATAAGAAGCCGAGAGGGTCCATTGGTTTCGGGCCCAATGCATGGTAGTAGCTGATTCTTAAATCACACATACAGATCTCAGTGCTTAAGGTCGGCTTCAATGAAACAACCCACCATGTACTCCTACATGGCCTCTCATCGATACCTTTACCAAATCGTGTTCACCACACCACTCTTATTACCGACATAATCATTTCACTCTAGCCCATCACCCAGATGAACCAGACCTGACACGACTCTAAGCATAGCAGGCATAGCAAGGTAGGAACAACACATACATATGGCTCAATCAACTCCTACACATGCTAGTGGGTTTCATCTAGTTACTGTGGCAATGACAGGTCATGCAGAGGAAGTGGGTTCAACTACCGTAACACACAGCAGTTTGAAACGCGTTGTCTTAATGCAGTAAAAGAGAGCAGGAGCGAGAACATGGGATTGTATCGATATGATCAAATGGTTGGTTGCTTGCCTGATGATTCGATGCACTGATACGGTTCTTCGTTAGGGTAATCACGATACTCCTCGGAGGCAGATCCTGCCGCAAAGAACACCGATACACAACCATCACCAAACAATGTGCAACAATATGATGTATGCATGAAACATAGCAATATGAGTGTGTTGGGCTAATGCAGCTAAGACCAGAAGGGTTTGAACCAATTTGAATCAAATATTCAAATTTCAAACTCAAACATGGCCCTTTAAAGTGTTTTTCCTTGTTCTGCATTAAACATCAAGTTAACTTGTTTAATCATGCATGAAAATAGTACAGATGGATAGATTGGATTTTTCTGATCATTTTTCATATATAATTTGTCTGATTTGGAGTTACAGAATAAAAGTTATGAATTTTTGAAGTTTAAATTATATTCTGGAATTTCCTATATTAGAATAATTCCAGAAAATCAATTATTGCGTCAGCCTGACGTCAGTGTGACGTCAGCAGGTCAACGGAACACGTCCGGGTCAAACCTGACAATGGGTCCCGCATGTCAGGGTGATTAAATTAATTAAAGTTTAATTAAAACTAAACCTGTTTAATTAACAGGGCTGGGCCCCACCTGTCATTGACTCAGGGGAGTCAACCAGGGCCCACCCGTGGTCAAACCCGGGTCGGCTGCACCGGCGTTTAGCCGCCGGCGAGCCCGACGCGGCGGCGGAAGTGGTTTTGGCTGTTTCGGCCGCCAAAGGGGTCGCGGAGACCACCGGAGTGGAGCTGGGGACGAGCCGCAGCTCTTGGTGGAGTCCGTTGGGGTCGGGGTGGCCGGAGTTGGCGCCGGCGACGACTTTGGCGGCCACCGGGGTTCGGCCGAAGACGAAATTGACGCTAGAGGGGTCGGTGAGGCTCGGGGAGTGGCTAGCTAGGTGCTAAGTGACACGGTGAGCATGAAGGACACCGTGGAGTGGTCGGAGGGTAACCGGGAGCACGTCAGCGACGAGCTCCACGGCGGTGGGTGCGGTTGAGCTCCAGGAGGTCGCTACACGGCTCGGGAGCAAGAACGGAAGGAAGGGGAAGATGGCTAAGCTCACAGTGAGTGCGACGAAGCCCTTGGTGTGGCCGGAGATGGACCGGAGCGACGACGGCGTTGAAGGGGATCTCCGGCGACGGCGGTTCGGGCGAGGTCGTTGCGGTGGACTCGGGCGTTGCGAGCGCTCGGGGCTCGGCTTGCTCGATGGAGTGGACAGCGGCGGAGCTCCTGGACACGATGAGAGGACGCACGGGCGGCGGGGAGCACGGCTACGACGAAGGCACGGCGATGGTGGCGTCGGTCATGGCGGGGGAGCGCGAGGGGGAGGAGCTGGAGAGGAGAGGGGGTGTCTGGGGGGTTCGGGGGAGCGAGGGAGGCCGGTCCACGACGTCACCGGGCGCGGGGAGCGGCGAGGCGGCGAGCAGGTGCGTGGCGCGCGCTGCGGTCGCCGTCGGGCACCTGCCTGCCTGCCTGGCCGGCAAGCAGCTCGCTGGAGCGGCGCTGGGCTGGGCCGGCAGGTGGGCCGGGAGCAGGCGCCAGGTAAGCTTTTTCCATTTCTTTCTGTTTTCTGTTTTTTTAATACTTCTGCAACTTTGTTGAATTAAATAAAATACTTAGGCTACTCCTAAAATCACCAAACTACTCCTGGTCCATAGTTGGATTATTTCCAACATGAAACATTTTAGTTTGGAGATATTTGAGCATTTAAATATTTTATATAATTTTAAATGCCCAAATTCAAATATTTATGATTTAATTCAAAAACCCTAAGCTGGCCTAGGAAAATGTGCACCACTTTTGGCAGAGGTTCTGAACCAAGACAAAAATGATGGGCATTTTAGAAGGGCATTTCAGGTTCATTGAAAAAGTTTTTAGTAAACCCTAATTGTATTCAGAGGGGACTGGGGGTTCTGTCATCCCCATTTCAGGTTTCTGATGAAAGAGTAAACATGATGCAACACTCTAATGCATGGCTAACTAGGATGTGACAACTCACCCCCACTCAAAAGAATCTCGTCCCGAGATTTGGGTTCCTCCGGAAAGAAGGCGGGATACTCAAGTCGAAGACGATCCTCCCTTTCCCAAGTTGCTTCATCCTCAGAATGGTGCGACCATTGAACTTTGAGAAACTTGATATTATGACGTCGAGTGGTACGCTCGGCCTGATCGAGGATACGAATGGGGTACTCTCGATATGTAAGATTATCTTGGAGATCAAGCGTTTCGTGGTCCACTCCACGGATAGGATACGAGAAGCAACGCCTGAGTTGAGAAACGTGGAAGACATCATGGACTCTGGAGAGATGCGGAGGTAGTTCCAACTGGTAGGCAACTTCTCCTCGTTTAGCGAGAATGCGAAAAGGTCCAATGTAACGAGGAGCTAATTTGCCTTTGATACCGAAACGATGGGTTCCCTTCAGAGGGGTAACCCGAAGGTAAGCCTTCTCGTCAACCTCGAAAGTCATAGCCTTATGTTTTCGGTCATATTGACTCTTTTGACGAGATTGGGCTGTTTTCAACTTTTCACGAACGATGCGAACTTGCTCTTCTGCTTCCTGAATCATATCCGGGCCAAAGAATTGTCTTTCCCCAGTTTCTGACCAGTTAAGGGGTGTTCGACACCGTCGTCCATAGAGAACTTCAAAAGGGGCTTTACCCAAGCTAGATTGATAGCTGTTGTTGTAAGCGAATTCGGCAAATGGAAGGCACTTCTCCCAATCCATTCCAAATGAGATAACAGAGGCTCGAAGCATGTCTTCTAGAATCTGGTTGACGCGTTCCACTTGACCACTCGACTGAGGGTGGAAAGCGGTGCTAAAGGAGAGACGGGTTCCCATAGCATTTTGGAAACTTTCCCAAAATCGAGAGGTGAAAATACTTCCTCGATCCGAGTTAATTTCCAAAGGAACACCATGGAGAGACACTATTCGGGAGATGTATAAGTCTGCCAGCTGACTAGCGGTTATACTCTCACGAACAGGTAGGAAATGGGCTACTTTGGAAAGACGATCGACAACGACGAAAATAGCATTATTCCCTCTCTTGGTCCTGGGAAAACCGGTAATGAAATCCATACCAATTTTATCCCATTTACATTCAGGAATAGCTAAGGGTTGAAGGGTGCCAGCAGGCCGTTGATGCTCTGCTTTTACACGACGACAGACGTCGCAATTAGCAATATACTGAGCAATTTCTCTCTTCATCCTAGTCCACCAGAACCTCTGGCGTAGGTCCTGATACATCTTAGTACTACCGGGATGAATGGTGAGAGGAGATTCATGAGCCTCCTTAAGGATCAATCGCCTCAGGTTTCGCACTTTGGGAACCACTAGTCGATTCCCGAAGTATACGACCCCTTGATCATTAATGGAGAAACAATTCGCAATTCCTTTCTTGATGTTTCTCTTGATGCGGGAGATTCCCGGATCTACCTTCTGTGCCTTGACGATCTGGTCCGTAAGGGTAGGTTTGGCCACCAAGGTGGAAAGGAAACCTTGAGGAACAATGTGAAGGTTAAGCTTCCGAAATTCCTCATGGAGAAGCGGTTGACTTTGTTGTAACATTAGGTTGTTACAATAAGATTTACGACTTAGCGCATCAGCCATGACGTTGGCTTTCCCTGGGGTGTAAGTTATTCCTAAGTCGAAATCTGTGATCAACTCAACCCAACGTCTTTGCCTGAGATTCAAATCCGGTTGGGTGAAAATGTACTTCAGACTTTGGTGATCAGTGAATATTTCGCAACGGTTACCGAGGAGGTAATGTCGCCAGGTCTTAAGTGCATAGACTACGACTGCAAGCTCTAAATCATGAGTAGGATAATTCTCCTCATGTGGGTGCAATTGCCGTGAAGCATAAGCAATTACGTGTCGATCTTGCATGAGAATGCAACCTAGTCCTTGTCGCGAGGCGTCGCAGTAGATAACAAAATCCTTGGAGAAGTCTGGCGGTACCAGTACGGGAGCAGAAGTCAGGCGTCTTTTCAGTTCCTGAAAGCTGTGCTCACATTTTGAAGTCCATTCGAACTTCTTATCTTTCTTGAGGAGTTCGGTTAGAGGTTTAGCAACTTTGGAGAAGTTTTCGACAAAGCGACGGCAATAGCTCGCTAAGCCCAGAAAACTCCGAACTTGCTTGACCGATTCAGGTGGAGTCCAATTAAGGACGGCTTGAACTCGCTCAGGGTTAACAGCAATACCTTTACCAGATATTACATGACCCAGATAGGTCACTTCTGACAACCAAAATTCACATTTGGAAAACTTGGCATAAAGGCGGTGCTCTCGAAGTTTCTTCAACACTAGCCTTAGATGTTCGACATGTTCTTCCTCGTTCTTGGAGTAGATGAGTATATCATCGAGATAAACTACGACGAATTTATCCAAATACTCCATGAAGATTGAGTTCATTAACCGAGAAAAGGTGGCCGGAGCGTTGGTTAATCCGAAGGACATAACGGTGTACTCGTATTGGCCATAACGAGTAACAAAGGCCGTTTTAGGAATGTCCCCGTTCCTGATTTTGATTTGATGGTAGCCCAACCTCAAATCCATCTTGGAGAAGACTGAGGATCCAGCGAGCTGATCATACAGGTCGTTGATCCTGGGGAGCGGATATTTGTTCTTGATTGTGACCAAATTGACAGGTCGATAATCTACAACCATCCGGTCCGTACCATCCTTCTTCTTGACGAAGAGGACGGGGCAAGCCCACGGAGATGAACTAGGTCGGATGAAACCCCTTTTCAAGGACTCATCGAGTTGTTTCTTAAGCTCGGCTAGTTCTAGTGGTGCCATCTTATAAGGTCTTCTAGCAATCGGAACGGTTCCTGGAATGAGGTCTATTACGAACTCAACATCCCTGTCAGGTGGAACACCTGGCAATTCCTCTGGGAAGACATCCGGGAAGTCACGGACTACCGGAACGTCCTCAAGGTCTGGCAAAGGGCTGGCGTTAAGAGAATATAATTGTCGCTTGGCTAATCGGGTCAAGACATTGACTATCTTCCCCGAAGGATGAGTGAGTTGAACAGTCCTAGAGAAGCAATCAATTTTGGCATGATGAGATGACATCCAGTCCATACCCAAAATGATATTAATATCTGAAAATTTGAGAGCTATCAAAGATGCAAGGAAAACAAGTCTGTCGACTTGGATTTCATTTCCATAACTTACCCTGGAGGTCTGCCATCTAGAACCAGGAGTAGAAATTTCCATAGTGGATGGCATGTCACAGAATGCGGTGTTATGCAGACGAGCATAGTTCTCGGATATAAATGAATGAGAGGCTCCTGTATCGAAAAGAATAGATGCCGGGTGGCAATTAACAAGGAGCGTACCGAGAACGACGTTGGGATCCTCTTGAGCTTCTTCGGCAGAGATACAGTTGACATGGCCACGTGTAGCGGTGGCCGGCTTGGCGTGGAACACTTTCCCTGTCGGCTTGCCACGGCCAACAGCTTTAGCAGATTGGTTGGGGTTGGTCTGGGGACACTCACGCATATAGTGGCCAGATTCCCCACACTTGAAACAAGTCACGGAACTGGTACGTGGAGGAGCATTGTTGGTTGGACCCCCATAGGGCTTGGCTGGTGCAGACTGTTGAACGGGGCGAGGCGCCTGGAAAGATGGCCTCGGTGTGAACCTGGGTGGCAGGGCGGTGTTGGGCACCCACACGCGGCGCTTTTGAGGACCAGCACCGGATGAGGAACCCATGTCACGGCCATGCTTGCGTGTTGCATCATAATCAGTCTGACCAGTTTCAGCACTGATGGCCTTGTTAACAAGTTTCTGAAAAGATGTGCACTCATGCAGACGGAGGTCGCGGCGAAGCTCAGGACTAAGCTCCTTACGGAACCTTGCTTGCTTCTTGGCATCAGTAGAAACTTCCTCAGTTGCATATCGTGCGAGGTTACCAAACTCCCTGCTGTAAGCATCCACAGAGAGTCGGCCCTGAGTGAAACTGCAAAATTCCTCACGTTTACGGTCCATGAGACCCTCCGGAATGTGATGTTCACGAAAAGCCTCGCTGAATTCAGCCCAAGTGGTGACATGGCCCGCTGGGCGCATAGCTCCATAATTCTCCCACCATAGACTAGCGGGGCCTTCAAGATGATATGCAGCAAAGGTGACCTTGTCAGCCTCAGCTACCAGCGCGGAACGCAGTTTGTGAGAAATACTGCGAAGCCAATCATCAGCGTCGAGAGGCTCGACGGAGTGGTGGAACGTGGGTGGATGTAACTTGATAAAATCACTGAGTGACACCACGTTAGTCCTCTGATGGTGTGCCGTGTTCTGTTCAATACGCTCCAACAAACGGTTGGTCTCCCACTTGTTTCTTTCGGCTTCCATCATAACCTCGGCTAGGGAAGGAGGATGAGGCAGATTTGCATTCCTGACTTCACTGCCTTCGGCCTGCTCTTGAGGAGCAGGGTTAGTGCGCGTGTTGACCATCCTAGGTAAACAAGACAATGATTTAGTCAGAATGAGAAAAATTCCGACATAGGATACAGAATGTAAGGAATAACTCGGAATGCAAGATGATCATCCGTATGACATGGTAGATACAGAAACTGCTTCTTTATTCCATCGTCATACACACCATACAGAGTTTAGTACAAGACCAAACAAGGTACTAATACAGTGAAAAGAGGATTACATCTCATCGGAGGCATCCCAAGCTCCTATACATTATTTTTCTACACCTCCGGAATGGTACAAACTAGGTCATATCCCACGAGTCACGCAGGACGATAGACGACACAGCTAACACGAACTAGTGATACTACCACTAACTCAGACCGATCCGTAGTAGTTCTCGTAGAAGTCACCTCCATAGCCTGGAAGCTCAACATGATCATCCTGAAACAGACGATCTCGCGGAGCTTGTGGACCATAGGGGCTAGGATGAGGTCTTGGACCAACAGACGGTGGCCTGCGGGGACCGCGAGGTGGGGTGATGCCTCCTACATCACGCCAACCCATCACGTCTGGCAAAGCAGATCTCACAGGATAGAGATCGCGCATATCCGAATATCCAGCTTGCACCGCCGGTGCAAACCGAGTCAATGTGGCCCAGTGGTCAGCACGGGTATTGAAGAGCTCTAACCTCAAGGCCCAATTTTCACGGTCCTTATCCTCGAGCATCTCAGCAGTGGTGCGAGTCCGTGAATCCTCCTGGGTGGGGTCAGCATAGATAGCCTGGAGATACCCTTGTGCTCCCGGAAGTGATCCTGGCATATACCGGAAATCAGAGTCCCGAAATAGACCAGATCTGACTCGCATGATGGTCATCATAGAGTAGGCGGCGTCCTGCACAACCATCTCAATAGTAACCCCGAGTCCATAGGAGCAGTGAAGGGGCTCGGTGGACCCAGGATAAGATGGAAATATCCTGACAGTGCAGAGATACTAGCTTTGATTAAAGTCTCGGAATTGCTCTTCGACCGTGTACTCAGGATACCAACGGTATCTAGCCTCAGTCATTACCCTGACCAACATGGCAGTATGGCCGGGTACATCTAGGCATCGAGTCAGGCGAACCACTTGATTAAGGTCGCGAGTGGCCATCTGAAAGCACAATCATAATGCAAAGGCATTAGAATTTCTAGCAAAATTTCGGCAGCATAACAGCTGTAAATGCTCAAGAAGGATTTTGAGACATTTGACAAAGGATTTCATACACACTCAACATCATCATATCAAAGTTCTGAGTCTATCCTAACAACATAACGTGGTAGTAGAACTGAACTAGGCTTGTATCCATCAACCTATAAGGTACTACTGATTAGTAACACGTGATCCTGATAGAGAGAATAGATCCTAATTCCTTAACCCCCGGGGGAAGAATAGACTGACTCAGATCAGAATGTCATAAGATAAAGGAGTAAAAAGAGCCTTACGTTCCAACCCACAAACAATTCCCCTACATATAACTAAAGAATTTCTAGACTCAACATCGACCGGTTTGGCTTGGAGAACCTACAGGCAGTCCGGCTCTGATGCCAACGCTGTCAGGACCCCGACTCGATGTCACATCGATCTAGCTTGTAACACCTCATATCACTTTGCGGCCTCACGCACGGTAACCCCACGGGTGTCGCCTTAGCTTTGTCCGGGACCGTTTGCGCCTTTTGGCTCACGTATATGATAGTGTCGCTAGCATCCATATGATAAAGAGCCCGGGCTGACATGACTAGTCGTAAACCCAAAGTGGCACAGACTTACAGGGACATGCATCCATGACCCAGCAACGAACGTGTCGGTCATCAGCAAGTGGGTCCGGGCTGTAGCACTGGGCTAGCAGGACTCCGGTAAACCGGGCTGTAGCGGGCTAACAGGACTCCGGTACTCAATGCGTGACATTTCCCCGAAGGGACAGACACAGGAACGAAGAAGGACACATGCCGGCCAGCCTAAGTGTTCCCGAGCAGTAGCAAGCTACCATGGCTCAGAGGTAACACTAGGAGACATTTCCCGGTAAGAGAGGCTACTAAGGATAAACAACTAGATAATCAGATCCCACACATACCAAGCATTTCAAACATACACACAATATGCTCGATATGTGCAAATACAACAAGGCATCACAACATGACTCTATGACACAAGTACTTTATTTAAGGCTCAGAGAGCCATACATAACATACACAAAGGTACGGGTCACACGACCCAGCATTCAAGTCATACAGTCATACAAACCAGCAGCGGAAGTAACTTGTCTGAGTACAGACAACTAGTAAAATAAAAGAGGCTTGGAAAGCCTAGCTATACTACGAGGTCCTTCACAAGCTCAGGATCACCACCTGGGCCTTAGCCTACTCATTGATGTCAACGTCTACGTAGAACCCATCAGAAGGGGTTGCAGCGTCTTCTGTAAAAATGTAAATTATAGCAACATGAGTACAAAGGTACTCAGCAAGACTTACATCAGATCCTACATACATGCATATTATCAAGAAGGGTTGGTGGAGTTGTTGCAGCAAGCCAGCTTTGACTCTTGGCTAGGCTAACCTACGAGACTCCAACTCGAAATGGTTTTGCGCACACGAGTCCACTACTCACCAATTCAATACACTACCGAGGATCCACCTCCGTCTTCCTACGGAAGAGCCATCCTCGGCACTCACACTTATCTTGAGGCTTTTAGTAGTTTCCATTTACTTGTCTATGAACTGTATAGGCAACCAAGTAGTCCTTTACCGTGGACGCGGCTATTCGAATAGATCATGATAACCCTGCAGGGGTGTACTTCTTCATACACGCTCTCACCACTTACCGTCGTTTACACGACATGTACTCGGCAACCTTCAAGCGGAAGCCCAACGTGGGTGTCGGCCACGACCTACCTAACCACCTAAGCCTCCAGTCCAGGTTTATCGCCTATCCAGGTTCCATCCGCAGGGAGTCCGGCCGAGGTTTCCCATACAGCCCCGAACGATGTGAACAGGGTTCCCGAGATACCTAACGGGTATTCGGTACACCCGGCCACGTACCTACCGCATCACAGCCCACCCCTACGGTCAGCGCTGTCCACGGCCTCCAGTAGGCTACAAACACCAGAAACTACTTGCAACTCCTGGACGGAGAACTAGGGTGAATAAGAAGCCGAGAGGATCCATTGGTTTCGGGCCCAATGCATGGTAGTAGTTGATTCTTAAATCACACATACAGATCTCAGTGCTTAAGGTCGGCTTCAATGAAACAACCCACCATGTACTCCTACATGGCCTCTCATCGATACCTTTACCAAATCGTGTTCACCACACCACTCTTATTACTGACATAATCATTTCACTCTAGCCCATCACCCAGATGAACCAGACCTGACACGACTCTAAGCATAGCAGGCATAGCAAGGTAGGAACAACACATACATATGGCTCAATCAACTCCTACACATGCTAGTGGGTTTCATCTAGTTACTGTGGCAATGACAGGTCATGCAGAGGAAGTGGGTTCAACTACCGTAACACACAGCAGTTTGAAACGCGTTGTCTTAATGCAGTAAAAGAGAGCAGGAGCGAGAACATGGGATTGTATCGATATGATCAAATGGTTGGTTGCTTGCCTGATGGTTCGATGCACTGATACGGTTCTTCGTTAGGGTAATCACGATACTCCTCGGAGGCAGATCCTGCCGCAAAGAACACCGATACACAACCATCACCAAACAATGTGCAACAATATGATGTATGCATGAAACATAGCAATATGAGTGTGTTGGGCTAATGCAGCTAAGACCAGAAGGGTTTGAACCAATTTGAATCAAAGATTCAAATTTCAAACTCAAACATGGCCCTTTAAAGTGTTTTTCCTTGTTCTGCATTAAACATCAAGTTAACTTGTTTAATCATGCATGAAAATAGTACAGATGGATAGATTGGATTTTTCTGATCATTTTTCATATATAATTTGTCTGATTTGGAGTTACAGAATAAAAGTTATGAATTTTTGAAGTTTAAATTATATTCTGGAATTTCCTATATTAGAATAATTCCAGAAAATCAATTATTGCGTCAGCCTGACGTCAGTGTGACGTCAGCAGGTCAACGGAACACGTCCGGGTCAAACCTGACAGTGGGTCCCGCATGTCAGGGTGATTAAATTAATTAAAGTTTAATTAAAACTAAACCTGTTTAATTAACAGGGCTGGGCCCCACCTGTCATTGACTCAGGGGAGTCAACCAGGGCCCACCCGTGGTCAAACCCGGGTCGGCTGCACCGGCGTTTAGCCGCCGGCGAGCCCGACGCGGCGGCGGAAGTGGTTTTGGTTGTTTCGGCCGCCAAATGGGTCGCGGAGACCACCGGAGTGGAGCTGGGGACGAGCCGCAGCTCTTGGTGGAGTCCGTTGGGGTCGGGGTGGCCGGAGTTGGCGCCGGCGATGACTTTGGCAGCCACCGGGGTTCGGCCGAAGACGAACTTGACGCTAGAGGGGTCGGTGAGGCTCGGGGAGTGGCTAGCTAGGTGCTAAGTGACACGGTGAGCATGAAGGACACCGTGGAGTGGTCGGAGGGTAACCGGGAGCACGTCGGCGACGAGCTCCACGACGGTGGGTGCGGTTGAGCTCCGGGAGGTCGCTACACGGCTCGGGAGCAAGAACGGAAGGAAGGGGAAGATGTCTAAGCTCACAGTGAGTGCGACGAAGCCCTTGGTGTGGCCGGAGATGGACCGGAGCGACGACGGTGTTGAAGGGGATCTCCGGCGACGGCGGTTCGGGCGAGGTCGTTGCGGTGGACTCGGGCGTTGCGAGCGCTTGGGGCTCGGCTTGCTCGATGGAGTGGACAGCGGCGGAGCTCCTGGACACGATGAGAGGACGCACGGGCGGCGGGGAGCATGGCTACGACGAAGGCACGACGATGGTGGCGTCGGTCATGGCGGGGGAGCGCGAGGGGGAGGAGCTGGAGAGGAGAGGGGGTGTCTGGGGGGTTCGGGGGAGCGAGGGAGGCCGGTCCACGACGTCACCGGGCGCGGGGAGCGGCGAGGCGGCGAGCAGGTGCGTGGCGCGCGCTGCGGTCGCCGTCGGGCACCTGCCTGCCTGCCTGGCCGGCAAGCAGCTCGCTGGAGCGGCGCTGGGCTGGGCCGGCAGGTGGGCCGGGAGCAGGCGCCAGGTAAGCCTTTTCCATTTCTTTCTGTTTTCTGTTTTTTTAATACTTCTGCAACTTTGTTGAATTAAATAAAATACTTAGGCTACTCCTAAAATCACCAAACTACTCCTGGTCCATAGTTGGATTATTTCCAACATGAAACATTTTAGTTTGGAGATATTTGAAAATTTAAATATTTTATATAATTTTAAATGCCCAAATTCAAATATTTATGATTTAATTCAAAAACCCTAAGCTGGCCTAGGAAAATGTGCACCACTTTTGGCAGAGGTTCTGAACCAAGACAAAAATGATGGGCATTTTAGAAGGGCATTTCAGGTTCATTGAAAAAGTTTTTAGTAAACCCTAATTGGATTCAGAGGGGACTGGGGGTTCTGTCATCCCCATTTCAGGTTTCTGATGAAAGAGTAAACATGATGCAACACTCTAATGCATGGCTAACTAGGATGTGACATGTACATTGAACCCTTTGTAACGTGGGCTGGCTGGGGTCCTGGCGCACTCTATATAAGCCACCCCCTCCTCCGGGACAAGGGTTCGCACCCCCTATAATTCACACCCATATATCCAGTCGACCGCCTCCGGGCTCCGAGACGTAGGGCTGTTACTTCCTCCAAGAAGGGCCTGAACTCGTAAAACTCGCGTGTACAACTCCTCCACAGCTAGGATCTTTCCTCTACATTCCTACCCCCATTCTACTATCAGGCTTAGAACCACGACAATGCCCGCAATATCAATAAGAGAGGAGATGGCTGCTTGTTGTCTGTGCACGTGCGTGTGAGAGGCGGGTCAGGAGGCATGCACAAATGATGAGGGGGACGATCTGGCTATGGTAAGAGGACGTAACTACATAGGAAGATCAATCGCTCTTTGTAAGAGATAGGAGAGACATAACTTGTGAAGTACGTCGATCGATGGGGGGTAGTTAAAGTCGATATAGGTATATGTTGGGAGATCGATCGGTATACATGCATATGTGTGTTAGAAGCAAATGAGGCACGAGGAGAAGGATAGAGAGAGAGCGATGCATGTAGGAGGTGGTACGAGAGGCATACTATATCGAGGGGGAGGAGTGTGCGAGTTTGAGAACGATGAAAAGAGTGGTGGGAGTGAGGCATGGACGGTGACAAGAGAAGAGGGGAAGCTTGTGTTTGTGCTAGGCGCACCTGGCTAGAGAGGCATATCGATCAATGTGTGCCGTAAAGAAGGAGATGGGGGGCCTACACACCACCGTGGGTGAATGACCTAAAGTGAAAAGACGAATTTGCGTGATGGAGCTAGAGAATGCTAAGGGAGGGTGAGAGGGATGCGGGCGTGTGCATGCCCAAGAGAAAGTTAGCGCTAGCTGCAAAGATAAGAGGGTATTGTGGGTGTAAAAGACGAATAGAGATCATATATACTTCATTATAAAAAGCGAATTCGGATATGTGAAGAATTTATCGTAGTGTTTCAAACCGACGGATGTGTGAATATATATAACAGTGATACACATGGTGTGGTTATGAACATGGTATACTGCATTTAATATATTTCATCTCTACTCTTATAAAAAACGGAGTTGTTGATGATGGTGTGCCTGCCATCCTGCATTATAGGCCATCTGATTTATATCTGGCGGATAGCAAGGAAATTATGATGGTTGAAGTTGGCAACAATCATGATTGTAGATTCTTATTGAAATAGAGAAACGAATTCAATTTAGTTCGAATTGCAGTGGTAGTATAGACATTTGGAATGCACTAAAATGTTGGTATGAGTAGGTTACATGCATTATACAACAAGCGAAAAAATTTAATCGGACATAACATGGATTGATACTCCCTCCTTCCATCTATATAGGGCGTAATGAGATTTTTGAGACCGCCTTTGGCTATTGACAAGCTTAATAGTACATGACATGCACAACGTGAAAATTATATCATTGAAAGAACCTTTCACAGACAAATTTAACGGTGTGCTTTGTGTAAGTTGCATGTCATATATCATTTCTCTAATATTTGGTCAAAGTTAGCATCGAAAAACGCATTAGGCCCTATATAGATGGAAGGAGGGAGTAGCTTTCAATAGCATTTGTATAGTAAAACGAGGCAAGACTCTCTCTTTGTATGGTGTGAATAGTTTTATTTTTTCGTTTTCTTTTTGGTTGAGGGAAGTGCGAATTGATTTGGTACGTACAAGTACAATATTACTACATGTTAGGCTTGTCCCTAAAGTTCAACCCGCGTCTTGTTATATCCCGAAAATTCAGATATCGTGCTCCCAAAACTGGCGCCTTCACAATCCGCGCCTTGCTATCCTGAAATTACAACGCACACGAAAACTCCCTCCAACTGCCAAATCCCGACACGCGAAAACCCCCTTCTAACCCTGAGCCGAAAGGGCCGCTAGTTCAAATCGGTGGGGGTACTTTTGTAACACACCCTACATTTTGGACAAGTGCATTCCTAAGTCATGCTTCACCCCCTCCCATCGCCCCCTTTTGCCATTTGAAATCCCAGGCCGCCATAACCTCTCCGCTCCAGCCGCGAAACCCCACCCTCCTCCGTCCGCCACGTCACCGCTGCCCAGCCGGAGCCTCTTCCCCGATGACGTCATCTACCACAACAGTTCGACGTCCCTTGTCCACCTCCCCGGATGAGGATTCGTTGTCCATCTCGCCGTCCCGCCGGTTCAGCCGCCCCGTCCTCCACCTCCAAGGAGCTGCTTCGACGATCGCCTCGTCTATCGCGGCTGCTCCATCCCCACTGCGCCGCCTTAACCTGCTCCACCGGAACCGCAGCATCCTCACGACTCCTCGGACGAAGCCGAGGCCTACTCGGCGCCACCAAAGAGGTTGTACACTCATCGCATCGCACCTTCTCCTTAACTCGACCTCCCGGCGCCGACGGTGCTCCATCCCGCACCCCCATGGAGCAGCTACCTTGAAGCCGGCGCCGCGGGCGACATCTCCATGGCGGCTCTCCCCCAGTGCGAGGCCCCTTCGGCGGCAGCGTCCATACCAGCCGGATCTACTGCTCCGGCTCTCGCTCTATCGCTCGCTCGCCCAGCTGCTGCTGCGACTCTCCCCCTCGCTCGTGCTGCTGCTCTGCTCCAATTAAGCCACACTTCAGTCGACTGAATCGACCTTTGGGTCAGTCGATTTTCAGGGGTTGGGGGGCTCGCCGGAGTTAAGGAAGAACCACCCGCAGCGGGGACGGGGGCTCGCTAGAGAGGTACCCCACTATCTATATTAGGGTTCAGAGTGGGGGCGGGTGGCCTAGAGGGCTGGCCGGGGCGGCGGTGGCAAGTTGTTTCGAGGCGGCGCTGGGGCCGGCGGTTCGGCCGGTGGTGGCTGGCGGCTCAGGGGGGTGCAGGTTGAAGATGAACTGCAGGCCCTCCCTAAACTACATGTCAAGTGCCTCTCTTCTACCATTGCGTTCAGTTTCAACAGTAGCATTCAGATTCCACAGTAAATTTTAGTTTCGTCAGTTAAGTTCAGAGTCAATAGTTTTTACCTCATCTGTTGTAGTCAGGTGGTTTTTGGTGATGTTAATTTTACATCCATTTTACATCATCTATTGGAGATGCTATTAGAATCCCACTTGAGATTGACGATGTCTCTCTTGTGCTGCTTCAGCCTTGACGTCTTATGGCTCACCGGAGCTGCTCCAACGACAGAACGATCCATCACAACAGAGCAGTGCCCAGGACACCGTTTACAGATTCCTCAGATATTCCTCCACACCTCCGACAGCCACCTTTGCCTCAACTGCTTCAGCGACCAACCCAATGATGCTGAGGTCGACACGGCTACGGCAAAGAGGTTGTACACTTGTTGCATCACTTATTACTATACATTCACGTCGATCCATTAGGGATATTTTGGTTCAACGGAAAAACATCGATCCACTGGTTGTTACCATCACTCTAAATTTCTGCATGCTCTCCTTACATAATCGCACCATATTTTTTTTGTATGCATGTCAGATATTGTACATAGTCATGCTCAACATGTAGAGAAAAAGAGAAGAATTTTGCGCGGCAATACAATGTCATGCAGACATCGCTCCATGGTGGGTTCAATGGCAAACCCTCCCCACCCCTCTCCAGATTGTAATCCAGAGGAAGATATCTGTTCTGAGGCAGATTTGGACGCTGCTGACCACTCCTATTTACCCCTAAAGGTGTTTGCTCTACCTTGGCATGATGATGTTAGTCATATCATGCATATGTTGCCTTGCAGTGCCTACTTTTGACATCATATATGTCATCTACTTAGTTTAGACATGTTCTTTAATGCCACCTATTTAGTTTCTATATCATATATGGGAATTATGCAGTCTCATATCTTTTAGCCAGCCATAATATATGTGAAATGTGCAATGCCATCCTATTTAACCACGCATCATATATTTGAATGATATCTTGCCCATCCTTTTCTTCATTACATTTCCATTTGTCGACAATGTTTGTACATTAAACTACTCTTCCTGTGAATCAGCCATTTGGGTGGGAGATGGAAAAATCTGGAGTGAAAACAAGGCTTTTAGAGCAGACAGTGCTACTTGTCGAAGCAAATCTCTTGTTGGGTCCCGATAGCTCCTCAGAGATGGATTCATAGACAGATGACCAGTCCTATTCCCCCACTGGGGTGTATGCTCTAACTTGGCACGGTTGTACTACTCATATCATGCATACGGTGTCTTGCATTGCATAGTTTAGACATCATATACACAATATTCAACACCATGTTCTTAGTTCAGACATCATATCAAATGCCCTCTATTTAGCATATAAATCACATATGTGAATTAAATGATGCGATCTTGATTACTTAGATAACATGTAGGTGAATTATGTCATGCGATCATGTTTAGTTGTTCATCATATCTTTGAATTATGTTATGCTATTCTATCCAGTTTAGATAGACATCATATATGTGAAATTATGTCATGCTATCCGTTTTAGTTAAACAATATACATGTCAACTATTTCATGCCCTCTTTTTTCCACACTATATATTGCATCTCTCTCTCATACAATGTCTATACATTCAACTATGTTTCCTGTTTATCAGCCATTTGAATTGGAGCGGGTGATGCCAGTATCTAGCGGACTAAAAACACGGTCTTCAAATAAAACAGTGCTACCTCTTGGTGGAGATAGCACCCCAGTTGTACATGCACAACAACCAGCCCTACCACACGTAACCCAAACTCTCGCAGATTGTACCCCTACTACGATGGACAGAGAACCAGCTTCACCCAATCTAACCCCAACCCCAGCCGATAGTAACCCAGTTCATGTTGACACAGCACCATCTCCACCACAGAGCTCCCAAACAAGAGCAGTTAGTAAGGCAGCTCCAGTGCCCAAAGGGCCAGTACTATCACGGCGAACCCCAACTCCACCAGTTAGTATGCCTATTCCTGTGGAGGAAGCACAACCAGCTAGTTGTAGTTTAGCATCTATCGCATTTGATGTTGTTAAATCGTATGTGCGTATCTTCCCATCTTGGAAATATTATACTGAAGATGAAGTAAAATGCCAGTTACAGGTGTTTGTCCAGGAGTTATGTGTAAATAATGTTATTCATGGCAATTACTTTGCTTCGTCCCATACATCCTACCTCCATGATGGTTATAATATAGCAAATTTTCCCATTTTTCTCTATAGAGAAGGACCGATTTGGAAACTCAGGATGAGGTAACCTGTGCTAATACCTCTGCTATCTTCAGGAATGCTTGGTGGCAGTATCGGAATTACCTGAAGAAAACGTACTTCACCGGCAAAGAAACTCATCAAGTTCCCTTACGTTCTCCTGAGACACATTTATTGGATGATGACTGGGAACGCCTTGTTCTGTACTGGTCCCAAACCAAGAATGTGGTGAGGTCTATGAGCTCATTTTCTATTTTTAAGTATTATATTATTGCGTCTTACTGTACTCTGTTCATGTAGAACAAGTGCCTAAACCTGAAGAACAACTGTCCTAATTTAAGATTCCATTGCTACCATAGGACATAGATATATGTTTGTTTGATGCTTTTATTATGTACTAGTACTTGGCAATAGAAGACTTGGTAGTTTAATCCTGTCCACCTTACTAATGAACTGGTTCACCTAGTACATGCTAAACTTGTTATGTGTCTGCTTGTTTCTTCTTTTAGAATGCTGACAGAATATTGGGGAAGAGTGCCTTATTAAGCAATGGTAAAGGAAGTAATGCAGATAAGGTTCAGGATAGTGACACATCCTGTCTTGGTTTAGTGTTGGAGTTACTGGCCACTACCGCTTGCACAAGCTATTCAAACTCACTGTCTGAATCAGTTCGGTTTCTTGAGTCTCAACTACAAGCTGAAAGACATCGATTAGCTGTGCTGCTACAAGAAGCGGAAAGACTACAGAAGTCCCTGGAGCATTCAGATGCATACTTTCTGGTGCAACAGCAAGCGTTTGAGGATTTTAGCGCCAAACAGGACAAAGCTAATCAGCTTGCTAAGCTTATTGCCAGCATGGTGGATAGCCAGGATAATGTTTCTTGAGCTCTTCTGAAGTTGTTTCAGTTATGCTCTTGTTTTGCTATCGCGTTTATTTGCACTGGTGGCAAATTTTGACGGCCAGTGTATATGATATGCTGCTTTGTTCCCTATATTTGCACTGGTGGCGAACTTTGATGCCCAGTGGATGTAATATGTGTAATAGCCGTGATAGCCTAGAGTTAGTTGCTTGCTTATTTATTTCCTTGTTGTCTTGTTTATTTGTTTGCTTGTAGTCATTGCAGTTCTTTTTCTGTGGTTAACTAGTGGCTGCAATAACCTATTTTTTAAACTATGCCACAATAACCATGGGCTAATATTTACTGTAGTGACAGTGGGCCTCCTACGGGCCGTAGAAACAGTGGGCCTTCTATGGGCCGTAGAAACAGTAGGCCTTCTACGGGCCGTAGAAACAATGGGCCTTCTACGGGCCGTATCATCAATGGGCCTTATACGGGCCGTATGATCGATTGGCCAAACATGGGCCAATAACAGGCCGCATTATGGTCGTAAACGGGCTAGAGTTGGAATCGTCCATTCATGGGCCGACCGTAATGGGCCATCGTTAATAGGCCGTATTTGATGACGCTATGAAAACGGCCCAACGTATTAACGGACCACAAACGGGCCGACTGTAACCACAGGCAGAATTTGGCCCACAAGCAGAAAATGACAGTAACGGGCCGTAAGTAAACGAATGCTGGAAATGAGCCCAAGAATAAATGGGCTCTGAGAAGGCCGAAAGATAACATGGGCTGGAAACGGCCCAACGGAATAACGAGCCGTTAATGGGTATAAAGTGATACACTGTTCATTACGGGCCAGTTTCACCAAGGGCCGTTAATGGGTGTAAAGTGATACACTGTTCATTACGGGCCAGTTTCACCACGGGCCGTTAATAGGCCAAGAGTTACATAGGGCCTCATATGGGCCGAAAGACGTCATGGGCCATACATGGGCCAGAAGTGAAAATGGGCTGGAATCATATTGGATGGCCAAGATGACACTATTGGGCCTAATTCAGATAGGGCGTAACGGGCCTTGGGTTAGCGGGCTGTAAATGGGCTAGCTATATGCGAACATGCCGTTAACAGGCTTTCCATGGGCCGGCCCGCCACCTTTTGACCAAGTCAAACAGGCCGGACTTTTCATAGGAATGGGCCTCTGTTGGGACGTGCCACGTGTCGACGTATCATAGGCGCCTATCTGACCCACTGACGAGCTGACACGTGTTTCGTCCGGCCAATAAGAATTTTACACGTGGAAATTTCCCATTGGTCGGGGCTGTTAACGGGTTATCAGATCCAAAACCCGACCCGATAGCTTAACGGTGTTCCGTTATAGTGGATGCCACGTGTCGGTCACCCTTGACGGAAGCACTTCTGTGACGCGCGATTTATCGTCATGGAAGTGGACACTTTCGTGATGATAATTTTGGTAATGTCATGGACACTTCTATGACAGCACAAGTATGACTATCTTGATTCCGTCATAAATTTGTCATGGATGTACATGCATGATAAAAAAACGTGACCTACTGTGACAAACACGTATCATCACGGAAGTGTATTTTTTTGTAGTGAAACATGTTTATTCATAATAGGCTGAATCAGGAACGATGAACTAATCATATTTACAAAAACAAAAGAGGTCGAGTTCATACCAGCTTTTTTATCTTAGTGAGTCCATCATATATCGTCATAATTGCCTTTCACTTGCACGACCGAATAGTGTGAATAATAATAATAGTGCAGGTGCATTGGACTAAGATGGAATCTGCAAACATTCAATAAACAGGAGAAGACAAGGCAATATGGGCTCTTTTGTTAGATCAACAATAATGTATATAAGAGCCACTTCAACAATTTAATTATGGTCTTCTCCTATCGACCCCCAAAGAAAAGAAAAGAAATAAAACTATTTACACGAGAAAGCTCCCAACAAGCAAAAAGAAGAACATGAAATATTTTTGGTTTTTCTTTTTAATTACTACTACAAGCATGGAAATGAAAACTAGCTAAAAGCTACAACTATTTTTTTGGTTTTTCTTAAGGTTTATTAAACACACAAGAAGATAGCATAAAAAGGAAAATAAAGTAGCATGGATGATACAATGAAAAAGTATGAGCACCAACATCTAACAATGAATGTGTGAACATAAATGTAATGTCGGTGGGAAATACGTACTCCCCCAAGCTTAGGCTTTTGGCCTAAGTTGATCTATGGCCATGGCTGGCCTGGCGGATATCCATAATAGTAGCTGGGGTCGTACTGCGATGCAGCGACTATCGCCTGCTGAGCTGTAGTGTGGCAACGAGCGGCCTCCGCTCTCCTCTCGTACTCATCTGCCTCCTCTCTGGTAATAGTATATCTTCCTTTTGCTTGATGATCAAAGAAGGCAGGAGCAGGGAGAGTAATATGGACAGAACGACGTCTGTCAAAGATTAGTCGGTACTGGGGAGGTGATTCATTCCTCTCGACAAACTGGTGGTTAACCATAGCATTAAAGTCTAGGTAAGCAGGGGTAATTCAATATCATCTTCGCGTATGGCTATACCAAGAAAATTAGCTATGCGGGTTGCATAAATTCCTCCAAAGAAATCTCCATTAAATCTATTAAGATGCAACCTACGTGCAACAATGGCTCCCAAATTATAAGATTTATCTCCTAACACAGCACTCCTAAGAATACTGAGGTCAGGGACACACATGTGACATGCCTCATCTTTACCATTAATGCATCTACCTATGAAGAGAGCAAAATAATGTATAACGGGAAAGTGAATGCTCCCTATGGTGGCTTGTGTTATACCTCTAGATTCTCCCACAGTTATGCTAGCAAGAAAATCTCTAAATTCAGATTTGCAAGGATCCCTTATACTACCCCATTGTGGAAGTTTGCAAGCAGTGATAAAATCTTCTAAGTCCATAGTATAAGAATTTTCATAGAGATCAAACAGGACAGTTGGAGAATTACGTAAAGATGAAAATTCAAACCTCCTCACAAAGGTACTAGTGAGATTGTGATACTGGCTGCACAACCCTTCCTCGAATCTCACAAGATCGGTGTTACGCAAATATGTGTTGAATTCTTCCTTAATTCCTGCTCGATCCATAAAATTTTCAGAAGGCCACTCACAAGGACGCACTGGAGCGTCTCTTGGTGGCTCTTCATCAGTGTCACTCATTGCAAGCCTGAGTCCTTGCTTTGAGAGGTGCTTTGAGCAAAGAGATCGAAAATGGCAGCAAAATGAGCTTGGACTCGGGTTTGAGATGGATATTCGTGTTTGTGGGAGGAAGAAGAAGTGTGTGGGTGCAGGAATAAGTGGAGGTGGGCCACCATGGGCCCACGAGGGAGGGGGCGCGCCTAGGGGGTAGGGCGCGCCCTCCACCCTTGTGGGCAGGTGGTTGACCCCCTGCTCTGTCCTCAGTGCCAAATATTCTCAAATATTCTAGAAAAAATCATATTTAAATTTCAGGGCATTTGGAGAACTTTTATTTTCGGGGTATTTTTATATTGCACGGATAATCAGATAACAGACAGACAAATATTTATTTTTATTTTATTTAATATAAATAATAGAAAGTAAAAGTGGGGTACAGAAGGTTGTGCTTTCTCATTTCATCCATCTCATGCTTATCAAAAGGAAATCACTAACAAGGTTGATCAAGTCTTGTTAAAGAACTCATTCTGAATAACATGGAACCGGAGAAATTTCGAATAATACTATGTTACCTCAACGGGTATATGCACATCCCCAATAATAAGAATATCATATTTCTTCTTAAAAGTAGGAAGAGGAAATTCAAAACCTCCAAATATAATCGATGGAATTTTTCCAATAGAGTTGATACTGTGTACTTGAGGTTGTTTCCTCGGAAAGTGTACAGTATGCTCATTATCATTAACATGAAAAGTGGCATTGCTTTTAGTGCAATCAATAACAGCCCATGCAGTATTCAAAAAGGGTCTTCCAAGAATAATAGACATACTATCATCCTCGGGAATATCAAGAATAAAAAAATCTGTTAAAATAGTAACATTTGCAACTACAACGGCACATCCTCACAAATACCGACAGGTATAGCAGTTGATTTATCAGCAATTTGCAAAGATATTTCAATAGGTGTCAACTTATTCAAATCAAGTCTACAATATAAAGAAAGATGCATAACACTAACACCGGCTCCAAGATCACATAAAGCAGTTTTAACATAGTTTCTTTTAATGGAGCATGGTATAGTGGGTACACCGGGATCTCCAAGTTTCTTTGGTATTCCACCCTTAAAAGTATAATTAGCAAGCATGGTGGAAATTTCAGCTTCCAGTATCTTTCTCTTATTTGTAACAATATCTTTCATATACTTAGCATAAGGATTCATTTTGAGCATATCAGTTAATCGCATACGCAAAAAGATAGGTCTAATCATTTCAGCAAAGTGCTCAATATCCTCATCATCCTTTTTCTTGGATGGTTTGGGAGGAAAAGGCATGGGTTTCTGAACCCATGGTTCTCTTTCTTTACCATGTTTCCTAGCAACAAAGTCTTTCTTATCATAATGTTGATTCTTTGATTGTGGGTTATCAAGATCAACAGCAGGTTCAATTTCTACATCGTTATCATTGCTAGGTTTAGCATCATCATGAACATTATCATTAACATTATTACTAGTTTCAGGTTCATTACCAGATTGAGTTTCAGCATCAGAAATAGAAATATCATTTGGATTCTCAGGTGTTTTAGTAACAGTTTCACTAGAAGCATGCAAAGTCCTATCATTTTTCTTTTTCTTCCTTTTAGAAGGACTAGGTGCATCTATATTATTTCTCTGAGAATCTTGCTCAATTCTCTTAGGATGGCCTTCAGGATACAAAGGTTCCTGAGTCATTTTACCACCTCTAGTCATAACTCTAATAGCATTATCATTATCCTTACTATTCAATTCATTGAGCAAATCATTTTGAGCTTTGAGTACTTGTTCTACTTGAGTGGTAACCATAGAAGCATGTTTACTAATAAGTTTAAGTTCACCTTTGACATTAGCCGTATAATCACCCAAGTGTTCAAGCATATTTGAATTGTATTTCAATTGTCTACCAAAATAAGCATTAAAATCTTCTTGCTTAGCCATAAATTTATCAAACTCATCTAAGCATGGGCTAGCAAACTTAGTAAATGGGATTTCAGCTTTATCATATCTATAGAGAGAATTTACCTTTACTACCTGTGTCAGGTTATCAAGACCATGAGTTTCTTCAATAGGTAAAGGATTAAGATCATATGTTTCTTCAACAGGCGGTAAATTAAGACCATGTATTTCTTCAATAGGAGGTAAATTCTTAACATCTTCAGCTTTAATACCTTTTCTTTCATAGATTTCTTTGCCTCTTGCATATGTTCAGGACTGAGAAATAGAATACCCCTATTCTTCGGAGTTTGTTTGGGAATAGGCTCAGGAATTGGCTCTGGAGGTGTCCAATTATTTTTATTCGTCAACATATTATTCAATAGAATTTCAGCTTCATCCGGTGTTCTATCCCTGAAAATAGAACCAACACAACTATCCAGGTAATATCTGGAAGCAACGGTTAGTCCATTATAAAAGATATCAAGTATTTCATTTTTCTTAAGAGGATGACCAGGCAAAGCATTAAGTAATTGGAGAAGCCTCCCCCAAGCTTGTGGGAGACTCTCTTCTTTAATTTGCACAAAATTATATATATCCCTTAAAGCAGCTTGTTTCTTATGAGCAAGAAAATATTTAGCAGAGAAATAATAAATCATATCCTGGGGACTACGCACACAACCAGGATCAAGAGAATTAAACCATATCTTAGCATCACCCTTTAATGAGAACGGAAATATTTTAAGGATATAAAAGTAACGAGTTCTCTCATCAGTAGTGAACAAGGTGGCTATATCATTTAATTTAGTAAGATGTGCCACAACAATTTCAGATTCATAGCCATGAAAAGGATCAGATTCAACAAAAGTAATTATATCAGGATCAACGGAGAATTCATAATCCTTATCAGTAACACAGATAGGTGAAGTAGCAAATGCAGGGTCAAGTTTCATTCTAGCATTTAGATATTGCTTGTTCCATTTAGCTAATAACCTCTTAAGTTCGTATCTATCTTTGCAAGCTAAAATAGTGAAAGAGGCTTCTTCATCATCACTTTCATCAGTATTATCAGATTCAATATTTTTAATCTCTCTAGCCCTAGCAAGTTGTTCATCAAGGAATTCACCAAGTGGCACAGTAGTATCAAGCATAGAAGTAGTTTCATCATAAGTATCATGTATAGCAGAAGTAGCATCATCAATAACATGCGACATATCAGAACGAATAGCAGAAGCAGTTTTAGGTGTCGCAAGCTTACTCAGAACAGAAGGTGAATCAAGTGCAGAGCTAGATGACAGTTCCTTACCTCCCCTCGTAGTTGAGGGATAAATCTTGGTTTTTGGATCTCTCAAGTTCTTCATAATGATATGTAGATATAAATCCCAAGTGGCTCAAAGAATAGAGCTATGCTCCCCGGCAACTGTGCCAGAAAATAGTCTAGATAACCCACAAGTATAGGGGATCGCAATAGTTTTTGAGGGTAAAGTATTCAACCCAAATTTATTAATTCGACACAAGGGGAGCCAAAGAATACTCTCAAGTATTAGAAGCTGAGTTGTCAATTCAACCACACCTGCAAACCTAATATCTGCAGCAAAGTATTTAGTAGCAAAGTAATATGATAGTAGTGGTAACGGTAGCAAAAGGTAACGGTAGTAAAAGTAATGTTTTTGGTATTTTGTGGTGATGATAGCAATAGCAACGGGAAAGTAAATAAGCAAAGAACAACGTATGGAAAGCTCGTAGGCAATGGATCAGTGATGGAGAATTATGCCGCATGCGGTTCATTATGTAACAGTCATAACCTAGGGTGACACAGAACTTGCTCCAGTTCATTGATATAATGTAGGCATGTATTCCGAACATAGTCATACGTGCTTATGGAAAAGAACTTGCATGACATCTTTTGTCCTACCCTCCAGTGGCAGCGGGGTCCTTACGGAAACTAAGGGATATTAAGTCCTCCTTTTAATGGAGTACCGGAACAAAGCATTAACACATAGTGAATACATGAACTCCTCAAACTACGATCATCACCGGTAAGTATCCCGATTATTGTCACTTCGGGGTTAACAGATCATAACACATAATAGGTGACTATAGACTTGCAAGATAAGATCAAGAACACTCATATATTGATGAAAACATAATAGGTTCATATCTGAAATCATGGCACTCGAGCTCTAGTGACAAGCATTAAGCATAGCAAAGTCATAGCAACATCAATCTTAGAACATAGTGGATACTAGGGATCAAACCCTAACAAAACTAACTCAATTACATGATAGATCCCATCCAACCCATCACCATCCAGCAAGCCTACGATGGAATTACTCACGCACGGCGGTGAGCATCATGAAATTGGTGATGGAGGATGGTTGATGATGACGATGGCGACGGATTCCCCTCTCCGGAGCCCCGAACGGACCCCAAATCAGCCCTCCCGAGAGGTTTTAGGGCTTGGCAGTGGCTCTGTATCGTAAAACGCGATGAATTCTTCTCTCTGAATTTTCTCCCCGAAACACAATATATAGAGTTGGAGTTGGAGTCGGAGAGGCACCAGGGGGCCCACGATGTAGGGGCGCGCCCTAGGGGGCAGGCGCGACCCCCTCCCTCGTGGATAGGTGGTGGGTCCCCTGGCCTTCATCCTTTGTAGGTATTTTTTATATTTTCCAAAAAGTTGCTCCGTGAAGTTTCAGGTCATTCCGAGAACGTTTGTTTCTGCACATAAATAACACCATGGTAATTCTGCTGAAAACAGCGTCAGTCCGGGTTAGTTCCAATCAAATCATGCAAGTTAGAGTCCAAAACAAGGGCAAAAGTGTTTGGAAAAGTAGATACGACGGAGACGTATCACCTGCCTCCGTTCTACGACGGCACCCCCGACCCCATGGAGTTCTTGCAGCTCTACGAGCTGAGCATCGAGGCAGCCAACGGAGACAAGAAGGTCATGCAAAACTAGTTTCCCATGGCCCTCAAGGATGGCGCGTGCTCGTCGCTCCTGAACTTGCCCGCAGGATCGATCTCCTCCTGGGGCGAGATGCGCGAGCGTTTCATCGCCAACTTCCAAGGCACTCGTGACCACCCGCCGGCCGCAGGCGACCTGCAGGGCATCAAGCATCAACTAGAGGAAACCCTGCAGAAGTACATCCAGCGCTTCAACAGCGTTCGCCACAAGATCCCCAAGGTGACAGATGAGGACATCATCTCTGCGTTCTCCGATGGCGTCCGCGATGTCAAGATGAAGGAGGAGCTTGGCATCCACGAGGATCTATGCTCGGCCCTGGAGATGTTCAACATGGTAACCAAGTGCGCAAGGTATGAGGAAGGGAGCCTTTCCCTCCTCGAGCTCCCAGCTGCTAACCACAAGGACAAGAAGGCAAAGATAAAGGACGTGAAGCGCAAGGGGGATGCCGTGCTCATGGTGGAGCCAGAGATGAAACGCAATCACGACCACCCCGAATCATCCAGGGCCAATCGCATGTTCTGCGCCTTCCACAATGTTCACAGCCACAACACCAGCGACTGTCAGGAGCTTAGGGCCATCCGAGATGCGCACTTTAGTCGACGCCCCGCGCGCAACGACCGAGGCTACGACCGAGGAGGAGGACGAAGCAGAGGACGCTGGGACGACCGCGGCCCCCGCTAGGAGTGGCATGACCGGCGTGAGGACCACTAGCAGGACCAGCCCTACAAGGGCCCCTAGAGGGACCAGTCTCGTGAGGACTGCCCTCAGGGCAACGCTGGCCTCCCTCCGCTACCGCCACCACCAAGGAGAAACGACGACCACCATCAGGACGAGGGGGCAGGGGGATTCTAGGAGCCATGCACCATCGCCTGCATCTTGGGTGGTGCTCAAGCCCCAACCTCTCAGCGTGTCTTCAAGCAGTTTGCTTGCGAGGTGAACGTGGCCCTTCCCAGGCTCGAGGCCACGCGCCCGCTCAGATGGTCCAAGTGCGCTTTCACCTTCAGCTCGACGGTGTTGGAAATATGCCCTAGAGGCAATAATAAAATGGTTATTACTATATTTCCTTATTCATGATAATTGTCTATGGTTCATGCTATAATTGTGTTATCCGGAAATCATAATACATGTGTGAATATATAGACCACAACATGTCCCTAGTGAGCCTCTAGTTGACTAGCTCGTTGATCAATAGATGGTTACGGTTTCCCGACCATGGACATTGGATGTCGTTGATAACGGGATCACATCATTAGGAGAATGATGTGATGGACAAGACCCAATCCTAAGCCTAGCACAAGATCGTGTAGTTCGTATTCTAAAGCTTTTCTAATGTCAAGTATCTTTTCCTTAGACCATGAGATTGTGCAACTCCCAGATACCGTAGGAATGCTTTGGGTGTGCCAAACATCACAATGTAACTGGGTGGCTATAAAGGTGCACTACGGGTATCTCCAAAATTATCTGTTGGGTTGGCACGAATCGACACTGGGATTTGTCACTCCGTATGACGGAGAGGTATCTTTGGGCCCAATCGGTAAGACATCATCGTAATGAGCTCAATGTGACTAAGGGGTTGGTCATGGGATGATGTGTTACGGAATGAGTAAAGAGACTTGCCGTAACGAGATTGAACAAGGTATCGGTATACCGACGAACGAATCTCGGGCGCAAGTGCTATACCGGTAGACAAAGGGAATCGTATACGGGATTGATTGAATCCTTGACATCGTGGTTCATCCGATGAGATCGTCATGGAACATGTGGGAGCCAACATGGGTATCCAGATCCCGCTGTTGGTTATTGACCGGAGAGATATCTCGGTCATGTCTGCATAGTTCCCGAACCCGTAGGGTCTACACACTTAAGGTTCGATGATGCAAGGGTTATAGGGAATAGATGTACGTGGTAACCGAATGTTGTTCGGAGTCCCAGATGAGATCCTGGATGTCACGAGGAGTTCCGGAATGGTCTGGAGGTAGGGATTTATATATGGGAAGTCCAGTTTCAGTCACCGGAAAGGTTTCGGGGTTTATCGGTATTGTACCAGAACCACCGAAGGGGTTCCGGGGGTCCACCTGGAAGGTCCACCTGCCCCGAAGGACCTAATGGGCTGTAGTTGGGTGGGAACCAGCCCCTTAGTGGGCAGGTGCGCCCCCCAAGGGCCCAAGGCGCCTAGGGCTGGAAACCCTAGGTGGCAGCTGCCCCCCCCGGGGCGGGCGCCCCCTAGTTGGAAACCCTAAGGGGGGCGCTGCCCCCCCCCCCGGGGCAGGCGCCCCCTAGTTGGAAACCCTAAGGGGGGCGCTGCCCCCCCCCCCCCCGGGGCGGGCGCCCCCTAGTTGGAAACCCTAAGGGGGGCGCTGCCCCCCCTGCCCCCCCTAGATGGATCTAGGAGGCCGGTAACCCCTCCCATTCCCCTATAGTGGGGGTTTTGGGGCTGCCAGAGACACGAGTCTTCCTCTCTCTTGGCGCAGCCCTACCCCTCTCCCTCCTCGTCTCTCGCAGTGCTTGGCGAAGCCCTGCTGGAGTGCCACGCTCCTCCACCACCACCACGCCGTCGTGCTGCTGCTGGACGGAGTCTTCCCCAACCTCTCCCTCTCTCCTTGCTGGATCAAGGCGCGGGAGATGTCACCGGGCTGCACGTGTGTTGAACGCGGAGGCACCGTTGTTCGGTGCTTGGATCGGATTCGGCCGTGATCTGAATCGCTTCGTGTACTACTCCATGGACCGCGTTCTTGCAACGCTTCCGCAACGTGATCTTCAAAGGTATGAAGATGCACTCCCCTCTCGTTGCTAGTAAGCTCCATAGATTGATCTTGGTGATGCATAGAAAAAATTTAATTTCTGCAACGATCCCCAACAGTGGCATCATGAGCTAGGTCTATTTGTAGTTTCTATGCACGAGTAGAACACAAATTGTTGCGGGCGTCGATTTTGCCAATTTATTTGCTATTACTAGTCTTATCTTGATTCGGCGGCATTGTGGGATGAAGCGGCCCAGACCGACCTTACACGTACGCTTACGTGAGACAGGTTCCACCGACTGACATGCACTAGTTGCATAAGGTGGCTAGCGGGTGTCTGTCTCTCCCACTTTAGTCGGATCGGATTCGATGAGAAGGGTCCTTTTGAAGGGTAAATAGAAATTGGCATATCACATTGTGGTTTTGGCGTAGGTAAGAAACGTTCTTGCTAGAAACCTATAGCAGCCACGTAAAAATTTGCAACAACAATTAGAGGACGTCTAACTTGTTCTTGCAGCATATGATGTGTGATCTGATATGGCCAAAAGGATGTGATGAATGATATATGTGATGTATGAGATTGATCATGTTCTTGTAATAGGAATCACGACTTGCATGTCGATGAGCATGACAACCGGCAGGAGCTATAGGAGTTGTCTTAATTTATTGTATGACCTGCGTGTCAATGAAAATGCCATGTAATTACTTCACTTTATTGCTAACTGTTAGCCATAGTAGTAGAAGTAATAGTTGGCGAGACAACTTCATGAAGACACGATGATGGAGATCATGGTGTCATGCCGGTGACGATGATGATCATGGCGCCCCGAAGCTAGAGATCAAAAGGAGCAAAATGACATTGGCCATATCATGTCACTATTTGATTGCATGTGATGTTTATCATGTTTTACATCTTATTTGCTTAGAACGACGGTAGCTTAAATAAGATGATCCCTCGCAATAATTTCAAGAAAGTGTTCCCCCTAACTGTGCACCGTTGCGAAGGTTTGTTGTTTCGAAGCACCACATGATGATCGGGCTTGATAGATTCTAACATTCGAATACAACGGGTGTAAGCCAGATTTACACACGCAATACACTTAGGTTGACTTGACGAGCCTAGCATGTAGAGACATGGCCTCGAAACACGGAAGACCGAAAGGTCGAACATGAGTCGTATAGAAGATACGATCAACATGAAGATGTTCACCGATGATGACTAGTCCGTCTCACGTGATGATCGGACACGGCCTAGTTGACTCGGATCATGTATCACTTAGATGACTAGAGGGATGTCTATCTGAGTGGGAGTTCATTAAATAATTTGATTAGATGAACTTAATTATCATGAAAATAGTCTAAAAACTGTGCAATATGTCTTGTAGATCAAATGGCCCACGCTAATGTTGCCCTCAACTACAATGCGTTCCTAGAGAAAACCAAGCTGAAAGACAACGATAGCAACTACACGGACTGGGTCCGTAAACTGAGGATTATCCTCATAGCTGCCAAGAAAGCATATGTCCTTGAAGCACCGCTAGGTGATGCACGTATTTTCCCCGCAACTCAAGACGTTATGAACGCCTGGCAGTCGCATAGTGATGATTACTCCCTGGTTCAGTGCGGCATGCTTTACATCTTAGAACCGGGGATCCAAAAGCGTTTTGAGCAGCACGGAGGATATGAGATGTTCCAAGAGCTGAAAATGGTTTTCCAAGCTCATGCTCGGGTCGAGAGATATGAAGTCTCCGACAAGTTCTACAGTTGTAAGATGGAGGAGAATAGTTCCATCAGCGAGCACATAGTCAAAATGTCTGGGTTGCACAACCGCTTGTCTTAGCTGGGAGTTAATCTCCTGGATGATGCGGTCGTTGACAGAATCCTTCAGTCACTCCCACCTAGCTACAAGAGCTTTGTGATGAACTTCAATATGAAGGGGATGGAAAAGACCATTCCTGAGGTATATTCACTGCTGAAATCAGCGGAGGTGGAGATCAAAAAGGAACATCAAGTGTTGATGGTGAATAAAACCACTAAGTTCAAGAAAGGCAAGGGTAAGAAGAACTTCAAGATGGGCGGCAAGGCAGTTGCCGCGCCCGGTAAGCCAGTTGCCGGGAAGAAGCCAAAGCATGGACCCAAGCCTGAGACTGAGTGCTTTTATTGCATGGGAAATGGTCCCTGGAAGCGAAACTCCCCCAAGTACTTAGCGGATAAGAAGGCCGGCAATACCAACGGTATATGTGATATACATGTTATTGATGTGTACCTAACCAACGCTCGTAGTAGCTCCTGGGTATTTGATACCGGTGCAGTTGCTCATATTTATAACTCAAAACAGGAGCTGCGGAATAAGCGGAGACTGGCGAAGGACGAGGTGACGATGCGCGTCAGGAATGGTTCCAAGGTCGATGTGATCGCCGTCGGCACGCTACCTCTACATTTACCTACGGGATTAGTTTTAAACCTCAATAATTGTTATTTAGTACCAGCTTTGAGCATGAACATTGTATCTGGATCTCGTTTAATGCGAGATGGCTATTCATTTAAATCTGAGAATAATGGTTGTTCTATTTATATGAGAGACATGTTTTATGGTCATGCCCCACTGGTCAATGGTTTATTCTTATTTAATCTCGAACGTGATGTTACACATATTCAGAGTGTGAATGCCAAAAGATGTAAGGTTGGTAATGATAGTCCCACATACTTGTGGCACTGCCACCTTGGTCACATTGGTGTCAAACGCATGAAAAAACTCCATGCAGATGGACTTTTGGAGTCTCTTGATTATGAATCATTTGACACGTGCGAACCATGCCTCATGGGCAAAATTACCAAGAGTCCGTTCTCTAGAACAATGGAGCGAGCAACCAACTTATTGGAAATTATACATACTGATGTGTGTGGTCCAATGAGTGTTGAGGCTCGTGGTGGTTATCGTTATGTCCTCACCCTCACTGATGACTTAAGTAGATATGGGTATGTCTACTTGATGAAACACAAGTCTGAGACCTTTGAAAAGTTCAAGGAATTTCAGAGTGAGGTTGAGAATCAACGTGACAGGAAAATAAAGTTCTTACGATCAGATCATGGAGGGGAATATTTGAGTCACGAATTTGGCACACACTTAAGGAAATGTGGAATTGTTTCACAACTCACGCCGCCTGGAACACCTCAGCGTAATGGTGTGTCCGAACGTCATAATCGCACTCTATTGGATATGGTACAATCTATGATGTCTCTTACCGATCTACCACTATCATTTTGGGGTTATGCTATAGAGACTACCGCATTCACTTTAAATAGGGCCTCGTCAAAATCCGTTGAGACGACTCCGTATGAATTGTGGTTTGCGAAGAAACCTAAGCTGTCGTTTCTGAAAGTTTGGGGATGCAATGCTTATGTCAAGAAACTTCAACCTGAAAAGCTCGAACCCAATCGAAAAAATGCGTCTTCATAGGATACCCTAAGGAAACTATTGGGCATACCTTCTACCTTAGATCCGAAGGCAAGATCTTTGTTGCCAAGAATGGATCCTTTCTAGAGAAATAGTTTCTCTCAAAAGAAGTAAGTGGGAGGAAAGTAGAACTTGATGAAGTATTGCCTCTTGAACCAGAGAGTAGCGCAACTCAAGAAAATGTTTCTGTGGTGCCTGCACCGACTAGAGAGGAAGTTAATGATGATGATCATGAAACTTCAGATCAAGTTGCTACTGAACTTCGTAGGTCCACAAGGACACGTTCCACACCAGAGTGGTACGGCAACCTTGTCCTGGAAATCATGTTATTAGACAATGGTGAACCTTCGAACTATGAAGAAGCGATGGCGGGCCCAGATTCCGACAAATGGCTTGAAGCCATGAAATCTGAGATAGGATCCATGTATGAAAACGAAGTATGGACTTTGACTGACTTGCCCGATGATTGGCGAGCCATAGAAAATAAATGGATCATTAAGAAGAAGACAGACGCGGATGGTAATGTAACCATCTATAAGGCTCGGCTTGTCGCTAAGGGTTATCGACAAGTTCAAGGGGTTGACTACGATGAGACCGAAGTCTGTCCGAATCATGCTAGCAATTTCCGCATTCTATGATTATGAGATATGGCAAATGGACGTCAAAACGGCATTCCTTAATGGTTTCCTTAAGGAAGAATTGTATATGATGCAGCTGGAAGGTTTTGTCGATCCTAAGAACACTGACAAGGTATGCAAGCTCCAATGCTCGATCTATGGGCTGGTGCAAGCATCTCGGAGTTGGAACATTCATTTTGATGAGATGATCAAAGCGTTTGGGTTTACGCAGATTTATGGAGAAACCTGTGTTTACAAGAAAGTGAGTGGGAGCTCTGTAGCATTTCTCATATTATATGTGGATGACATACTATTGATGGGAAATTATATAGAACTCTTGGAAAGCATAAAGGCCTACTTGAATAAGTGTTTTTCAATGAAGGACCTTGGAGAAGCTGCTTACATATTAGGCATCAAGATCTATAGAGATAGATAAAGACACCTCATTGGTCTTTCACAAAGCACGTACCTTGACAAGATATTGAAGAAATTCAACATGGATCAGTCCAAGAAGGGGTTCTTGCCTGTATTGCAAGGTGTGAGATTGAGCACGGCTCAATGCCCGACAACGGCAGAAGATAGAGAAAAGATGAGTGTCATCCCCTATGCCTCGTCCATAGGGTCTATTATGTATGCCATGCTGTGTACCAGACCTGATGTAAACCTTGCCGTAAGTTTGGTAGGAAGGTACAAAAGTAATCCCGGCATGGAACACTGGACAGCGGTCAATAATATCCTAAAGTACCTGAAAAGGACTAAGGATATGTTTCTCGTTTATGGAGGTGATGAAGAGCTCGTCGTAAAGGGTTACGTCGATGCTAGTTTCGACACAGATCTGGATGACTCCAAGTCACAAACAGGATACGTGTATATTTTGAATGTTGGGGCAGTCAGCTGGTGCAGTTGTAAACAAAGCATCATGGCGGGATCTACATGTGAGTCGGAGTACATGGCAGCCTCGGAGGCAGCACATGAAGCAATCTGGATGAAGGAGTTCATTACCGACCTAGGAGTTATTCCTGATGCGTCGGGCCCGATGACTCTCTTCTGTGACAACACTTGAGATATTGCCCTTGCCAAGGAGCCCTGGTTTCACAAGAAGACCATGCATATCAAGCGTCGCTTCGACTCCATTCGTGAAAATGTTCAAGATGGAGACATAGAAATTTGTAAAGTGCATACGGACCTGAATGTCGCAGATCCGTTGACTAAACCACTTCCACGAGCAAAACATGATCAACACCAGAACTCTATGGGTGTTCGATTCATCACAATGTAACTGGAATATTGACTCTAGTGCAAGTGGGAGACTGTTGGAAATATGCCCTAGAGGCAATAATAAAATGGTTATTATTATATTTCCTTGTTCATGATAATTATCTATTGTTCATGCTATAACTGTATTATCCGGAAATCATAATACATGTGTGAATACATAGACCACAACATGTCCCTAGTGAGCCTCTAGTTGACTATCTCATTGATCAATAGATGGTTACGGTTTCTTGACCATGGACATTGGATGTCGTTGATAACGGGATCACATCATTAGGAGAATGATGTGATGGACAAGACCCAATCCTAAGCCTAGCACAAGATCGTGTAGTTCGTATGCCAAAGCTTTTCTAATGTCAAGTATCTTTTCCTTAGACCATGAGATTGTGCAACTCCCAGATACCGTAGGAATGCTTTGGGTGTGCCAAACGTCACAACGTAACTGGGTGGCTATAAAGGTGCACTACGGGTATCTCCGAAAGTATCTGTTGGGTTGGCACGAATCGAGACTCAGATTTGTCACTCTGTATGACAAAGAGGTATCTCTGGGACCACTCAGTAAGACATCATTGTAATGAGCTCAATTTGACTAAGGGGTTGTTCACGGGATGATGTGTTACGGAACGAGTAAAGAGACTTGCCGTAACGAGATTGAACAAGGAATCGGTATACCGATGATCGAATCTCAGGCGCAAGTGCTATACCGGTAGACAAAGGGAATCGTATACGGGATTGATTGAATCCTTGACATCATGGTTCATCCGATGAGATCGTCATGGAACATGTGGGAGCCAACATGGGTATCCAGATCCCGCTGTTGGTTATTGGCCGGAGAGATGTCTCGGTCATGTCTGCATAGTTCCCGAACCCATAGGGTCTACACACTTAAGGTTCAATGACACTAGGGTTATAGGGAATAGATGTACGTGGGTACCGAATGTTGTTCGGAGTCCTAGATGAGATCTTGGACGTCACGAGGAGTTACGGAACGGTCTAGAGGTAAAGATTTATATATGGGAAGTCCAGTTTCAGTCACCGGAAAGGTTTCGGGGTTTATCGGTATTGTACCGGAACCACCGAAGGGGTTCCGGGGGTCCACTGGGAGGGTCCACCTGCCCCGAAGGACCTAATGGGCTGTAGTTGGGTGGGAACCAGCCCCTTAGTGGGCTGGTGCGCCCCCAAGGGCCCAATTCACCTAGGGTTGGCAACCCTAGGGGGGCGCCCCCTAGTTGGAAACCCTAAGAGGGTCGCTGCCCCCTGAGGGGCCGCCGCCCCCCCTCTAGATGGATCTAGGGGGCCGACGCCCCATCCCCTTCCCCTATATACAATGGGGGTTTTGGGGCTACCGAAGACACGAGTCTTCCTCTCTCTTGGCGCAGCCCTACCCCTCTCCCTCCTCGTCTCTCGCAGTGCTTGGCGAAGCCCTGCTGGAGTGCCACGCTCCTCCACCACCACCACGCCGTTGTGCTGCTGCTGGATGGAGTCTTCCCCAACCTCTCCCTCTCTCCTTGCTGGATCAAGGCGCGGGAGACATCACCGGGCTGCACGTGTGTTGAACGCGGAGGCACCGTTGTTCGGTGCTTAGATCGGATTCGGCCGCGATCTGAATCGCTTCGTGTACGACTCCACCGACCGCGTTCTTGCAACGCTTCCGCATCGCGATCTTCAAAGGTATGAAGATGCACTCCCCTCTCGTTGCTAGTAAGCTCCATAGATTGATCTTGGTGATGCGTAGAAATTTTTTAATTTCTGCAACGATCCCCAACAGATGGACCAGCTCAAGTGCGCGGCGACTGTCGGCGCCCTCTCGATGCTCTGCTCACCTGTCATTAGCAACGTTCATGTCACCAAGATCCTCATCGATGGCGGCGCAAGGCTCAATGTCCTGTCCGTCGAGACATTCGACAGCCTTCAGGTGCCATACGATCAGCTACAGCCTACCAAGCCATTCTCAGGAGTAACCGATGGCTCCACCACCCCAATAGGGAAGGTCTGCCTCCCTGTCACCTTCTTCCAGCGTGACAACTACCGCACCAAGCTCATCGACTTCGACGTCGCCCACATCCGCCTGCCGTACAATGCCATCCTTGGGTACCAGCCTTGGCCAAGTTTATGGCAGTCACTCACCATGGCTACAATGTCCTCAAGATGATAGGGAGTGGCGGCGTCATCTCGGCCGCCTGCAAGGAAAGAGATGCGGTGTGCTCCCTCGAGCGCGCTTACCAAGCTGTAGCGGCCAAAGACCCCGACAACGAAGGCATCCTGAACCCTCCTGAGGCCAACCCCAAGAATAAGAAGCAGCTCCTCCGTCAAAGGGACTCAAGAGGGCGGCGTCTCTAGCGGCACCACCTCAAGACCTGCGCCCGCTGATGGGGCGCCTCCTTCCCTCACATAGGAAGGCGCGCTCGGCACCCTCCTCGGGTTGGGCTCGGGGGCTCTCTTCTGGAGGGCCTCAGACCTAGCCATTGTCACGAGGGAGGCGCCCGGACACCATGTGGAGGCATGCTTCACCGCACGTTTCCCTCAAGAGGGCACAAGGCATGGAACACCTTGTGCTCAGGAGTTCATCACCAAGGCGATCTAGGAGTTTCAAGAGGCGAGGACCATACGCGGCGACCGTCGCCCACCACCCAGCGCAGCTCCCCACCCTGGCGAGGGCAGCGGGCTACGCGTCTGCGTCGACATTCCAGGGCTCAACAGGCTGCATCTCAAGGATGTTTCTGGCCTTCACGCGTTGGGTGGTGCTAGGGTCATCCTCACAGCTACATTCGCATGCCTCTCGACCTGGCGAACGCTGCTGTCACCTTCCAGCGCCTCCTGCGGAGCATCCTGGCAGCTCATCAGGCCAGGCATCACGTTGTCCTGGCAGAGATCACGATAGTTCCTCAGGAGCCACCTGGGCATGCGGAGCCTCTTGAGGCTCAGGATCCTGGCGGCTCATGGGGAGCAACTTCTCCAGCGCACATCTTCAGCTACCCCGACACCACTCCAACTACGGTATTAGGTGACTCTTTCCAGTTTATTCAGCTAGGGGCACCCTTCGGGCAGCATTATCCCCAAGTCGCATGGGCCTGTCCCTGCAGCGTGTATCCTTTTGCATCTTTAGCTTACTCTATTGGGAGCGCCTCACGGGCTGCATCATCCCAGGCCGCTCGGGTCCATCCCAGTGGCATGTATCGTTCTAGCATCTATCTGAACTAATTTTCCTCCTCGCATGAATTTCTCTATAATCACTACTCACCCGGTGCTTTGCTCATCGCGGCCTCCCGCGCTGCTGATCGGTCACTTGCTTATCCCGCAATGGGAGACTCACATGTTGGCATGGTGCTTGTGCTTGGGTCCATCCCTGCAACACTGATAAACCTGTGTGATCGAGCTCTGGCTCGCGGCCTGCTCCGTGTACGCCACCTCAATAGATCCTCAGTGCCTTCATCTTCTCGCGGAAGGAGCAATGGCAGGCTGGCAAGCACAGCGATGGTCTACTCTCTCTCACACTAACCCGCAGGAACCTTTGGAGCCTAGCTATAGGAGGTCCCACCAGATGCTCCCTTTCATGCTTTTTGCTTGGGCGTTAAAGGGAGGGCTCTTGAGCATCGCGCCTCCTGAGCTCTTGCTGGCTCTCCAGCCCTCACCCCCTGGCCTTGACCACAACATCGCGACCTGGCATACCAGCGGTGGCTGAGCTCGCTCGAGGGCCGGGACCCAAGGACACAGAGCACTCAAGGGAGTATGAAGGGTGGGAGCTAGCATGGACACATCCTGGAAGCATTGCCATCAGCGGCCCATGAACCGGGCGCCACGCAAGGAAACGATCCATGATCGCTAAGATAAGTCACGTACCCAAGGCAGCCCAGCTTGCGACTTAGGATTTTCGGCTCCAGTAGCCTTGCTCCGGCAATGTCGCCTTCCTTTTCTACCTTTAGGGAGCTGCTTGCACGCTAAGGGGGACCTCTTGAGCATCGCGCCTTAGGAGCTCTTACCGGACCTCGGGCTGCTCATCTACTGGCCTTGACCACGGCATCACGACCTGGCATACCAGCGACGGCTGAAGCCTGACTGGGGACTTGGACCCATCGGCATAGCGCACTAAGCTACCGCGAGGACGAAAATGGGACAATGTCAGAGCAAGACGTGAAGTCACGAACTCCGCAATGAAAATGATATTGATGCGAAAGCGTTATAGAATCCTTACACACCCCCATGGGGTTCATCTCGATTCCTCGCAGGGAACAGAAGAAGGAAGTTTCTAGGAGCCCTATCTACAAGTATCGCCTTCGGCGCCGTCATCAACAATGGGCCACGAGGGGCCGGTGCCAACCCCATCCAGATCAGTGGTGACGACAAGCGGACGCCGCTGCTGCGCTCCGGGCATGGCATGAGCTCGGGAGCATGTAGATGTCGTCGCTCATCTTTGGAGTCTCGTCAGGCTCGGGAGAGTCGCTGGACTCCCAGGCACCATCACTGCTGCTGGAGGAGTCGGCAGGACCATGGGTGGGCCCGGCGCCTGCCCTTGCACTGTCCTGGCGATCCCCTTCAGGAAAACACTCCAGGCGGAGGCATTCCTCATCGAAGACTTTGAATAACATCGTGGAGTGCAGGCTATTCTTCTACATAAGTGCCTGATTATACAATGATCCTTAAATCAGTTGTATCAACTGCTTTAAGCCTCAGGGGCTACTGGTATATGATTATTAAATCTACACTTACCTGCATATATTTTAGATGCTAGTCCGTGGTTGTGGCAAGTCCATCCTGAGCAGCTCGGATGTACGCATCGGCCGAGCTGAAGGCATCGAATGCCTCCTTTGAAAAGCCGGGGTCACGGAGAGCGGCCCTCCGACGACGATGATTCATGGCGCTCTCCACTTCAGAGTTCGTGAAGGACATATCGTCTGAATCCTCTGCCAAAGGACAGTCCGCTGCCACTCCTGTGTCAGCCCTCATTCTTAGGGAAGGGTCTGGAACCTGACTAGTGGAGGCACGACCGGCAGGATCCTCGGACATAGTCCGGCGGACACATTTCCTGATAGAATGCGGTGGATGACATCACGATTTGACGTGGCAACCAGGAGGCATATTTTTAAAAGAAAGCCTTACCTCTTTGATGAAGGTTCTGTCGTATTATCATTTGCCTTTCTCTTCAAAGATGTGCTCGGCGCGGGCACCGCTCTCCTCGGAGATGCTTCTGGTGCGCGTTGCAGCGTCGAGCGCCTCCCCTTTGGAGCACGAAATAGTGCGATGGGTGAGGCATAATAAGGAAGCTCTTTCAAAGAAGGTGTCTCTTAAAATTACTTACATGCGAAGTAGGAAGGAGGTCGGGATAATCGGCAACCATGGGCACTTCCGTACCATCATAGCTCGTCTAGTAGAATACTCCATTATCAAGCTCCACAAATATGTCCGGATCTTCTTCGAATCCGGGGTCAAGGTCCTGGTTGTGACCCTCCGGTTGGGGCAGCGCTATAGATCCCCTTGGTAGCCTTCCACCATTCCTGTTGCGAGTGGATAGGTTACTATCCAATAGAAATTATTCAGGGAGAGGATTGAGTAAAATGGTGGGATTGGAACTTACCCAACTAGGAGGATTATACATGGAAAATCCATGTCACCATTGGAGACGAGTGAATTCCTCCTTCTCCCCTTTGTACAGTTCGGCCAATATTTTGGCCAAAGCGGCGGGGTTTTTCGGACCCTTCCAATCACAGCGTGAGGCGTCATCTTCCCCATTAGAGTGCCACATGGGAAGCCCTCTGTATTGGATTGGTTGGACCCCCCGCACTATAGAAATCACCATTACCTCAATTATTGATAATCCGGACTGGGCGAGCATCTTAATCTTGCCCATCAACTGACTGACTTCTGTGCTATCCTCCTCCTCGAGGCTCCGAGGGCGCCAACTGTGACGTTTCTTGAATAGAGCGCTTAAAAATTTGGGGAGAACCATTCGGACTGGGTCAGGAAGAGCGACTTCATCAATATAGAACCATTCGGAAGGCCACTCTTCGGATGCCTTCTTCGGCGTGCCGGACAGGTATCCGGTCCCGGTGATGCGCCATACCCCGGCTCCTCCCACTTCGAATATTGATCCCCCTTGGTTACAAGGGACGAGGCCGAACAGTTCCCTCCATAATTCAAAATTGGCCTCACAGCCCGGGAATAGCTCACAAACAGCAATGTAACCCGCAATGTGCAGGATCGAGGCAGGAGTAAATTTGTGCAGTTGGACACCATAATACTCCAGAAGTCCCCGGAGGAATGGGTGGATTGGAAATCAGACGCCTCTTAGTAAGTAGGGAACGAATCACACTCGTTCCCCCTGGATGGATTGGGGAAATTCTCCGCATGAACCCCACCGTTGAAGGACGTCGATCCTGCTCGGACAGGGACTAGATCCGCGGGGGGAAGAAAGCCCTATTTTTGCAACTTCGTCAGCTGACCATGAGATACGGAACATCTCTCCCAATCACCTTTCCAGAGCCGTGGGGACGAGGGGAAGAGCTGGGAGTGCTAGCCATGTTGGAGTGGTTCCTCCTAGCGAGCTCTGACCATTTTTTCGCAGGGCGTGGAATGGATCTGAGATCTAATCTCTTTATATAGGCGCCTTTCTTGTATGGTTAGGGTGATATGTGCAAAAATACCCCGACCTCTCATATTTGCTCGACACGTGGAAGCTGAAGTCAAGAAGGCGTGGAAGCCGATGTGTGCAACATTAAATGGAAAGCCGAATACTGCTCTTTAAGTCAGGGACTTTAAAGTAATCAGAAGGGGAACCCACCTTGCAATGCCGAAGACAGTCTATGCATCGGATACCTCGTCATTGAAGCCTGGTTCGGCGGCTACTGAGGGAGTCCTGGACTAAGGGGTCCTCGGGCGTCCGACCTATTGGGCATGGGCCGGACCGATGGGCTATGAAGAAACAAGACCGAAGACTCTCACCCGTGTCCGGATGGGGCTCTCCTTGGCGTGGATGGCAAGCTTAGCATTTGGATATGAAGATTCCTTTCTCTGTAACCAACTTTGTATAACCCTAGTCACCTCCGGTTTCTATATAAACTGGAGGGGTTAGTCCGTAGGGACAATGATAATCATATAGGCTGGACTTCTAGGGTTTTAGCCATTATGATCTCGAGGTAGATCAACTCTTGTAATACTCATATTCATCAAGATCAATCAAGCAGGAAGTAGGGTATTACCTCCATAGAGAGGGCCGAACCTGGGTAAACATTGTGTCCCCTGTCTCCTGTTACCATCAACCTCAGACGCACGGTTCGGGACCCCCTACCCGAGATCCGCCGGTTTCGACACCAACAGCGCTGTCATACTCAAAATGGATGGTGAGGGCCCCTCCGCACGGCAGACGCGAGCAACCTCGCCCCATCTGTGAGTCATGAAGATCTTGCCCTGGGAGACGGCCTCAACCACTAGTCCCGTCGCCGGGGTGCCACACTCAGTGTGCTGCAGCCATAGGTCGAGTGGCCCCCTTGGCGGCATCTCTTTGGTGAATAATGGCAGGAATCGGATCCACGTGCGCGGTGGCATCGCCGCCCACACCACGAGTTCACACGAGGAGCCCACGGTGTCGGTTCGTGGGGCGGCGGCGCGGGCCACCATGGCACGACTACCGCGACCTTGGCGCGGGCGGCTCCTGTTGCTGCCTCCTCCTTGAGAGCCATCTGCCCGGGCATACAAGGGCAACGGGTAACCGGGGAGGCCGCTTGTACCAAGGCCTCGTCACCTCTGGCCTCACGACGATGCCGCGGGAGCGGACCAGCCTCTTCTTCGGGGGGAGTTGCCCAAGCTCTTCATGGGGGATTTTCCCTTTCTCAGTGGCAGAGAACCTCCATATCGGCGCCATGGGTGCCACGGTAAAGCAAAGAGGAAGAAGAGGAAGCAAGTGGGACCGAGGACGAGATGAGCAACGGGGCCCCGCCCCTCTCCTCATTTATAGCCAGAGGGAGGCCAACCGCCGGCCTCCATGATCTAAGGTAATGATGATTTTCTTCTGCATGCAGTAGGGTCTCATCAAGTCGGGCGGTTGCCGAGGCAGCATGGGGAAGTGGAGATGCCCATGACCTGTCTATCGCCATGTGCCAATCGAGGCCGCAGGCAGTTGGGGACTGCGGCGCTCCACACTTGCCCTTTGGCTTCGCCTCGAAGCCATGTCCGAGCGCGCCTTGGGCGCGTGGGCTACTATCGGTGTCCTGGGAATGGGGGTACCCAGACTTACCTTCCTACGGCCTAGGGCATCGCTCCACCAGCGTCCTGGTACGGCCCATCTTCATCAGCAACCACTCAAGACCCTCGCGAGGGGCCATCCCTCGCGAGGCGGACGACATCAAGACCTCCTCTAGGGAGGCCTTGCTAGGCGGGCTCCCGAGGACCAGAGATATCTATGCAAGGGGCACCTCGCGAGGTCCGCGTGACGTGAGCCATGACGACCAAGGTCAAGCGGGCGTCAGCAGGCGCAGCAGTGCCAGTTTCCTATTTTGTGCTAAGGAGGCAGGCGCGGGCGAGGAGTCCCGAGGCATCAGGCAAAGGTTTCCATATCGATGCAATAAGACCAAGACCAGCAGGATGGCAGGACGGAGGTCACCGCGGAGCCCACGGCGGCGTCCCCACCAGATCCTTTGGCAGGCGAAGACACTACAAAAAATACACTTCCGTGATTATACGTGTTTGTCACCGTAGGTCACGTTTTCTGTCATGCATGTACATCCATGACAAATTTATGACAGAATCAAGATAGTCATACCTGTGCTGTCGTAGAAGTGTTCCATGACATTACCAAAATTATCATCACGGAAGTGTCCACTTCCATGACGATAAATCACGTGTCATAGAAGTGCTTTCGTCAAGGGTGACCGACACGTGGCATCCACCATAACGGAGCACCGTTAAGCTATCAGGTCCGGTTTTGGATCAGATAACCCGTTAAAAGCCCCGACTAATGGGGATTTTCCACATGTAAAATCATCATTGGCTAGAGGAAACACGTGTCGGCTCACCATTGGGACAGATGTCATCCACTCATTGGACCCAAAGCGCCTATGATACGTCAACACGTGGCACGACCCAACAGAGGCCCATTCCTGTGAAAAGGCCAGCCTTTTTGACTTGGTCAAAAGGTGGCAAGCCGGCCCACGACAATCCTGTTAACGGCCTATTCACTTATGGCCCATTTACAGCTCACTATCCCAGGTCCCGTTCACGGCCTATCCGAATTAGGCCCAGTAGCGTCATCTGGGCCGTCCAATATAATTCCAGCCCGTTTTAACTTCCGGCCCATGTATGGCCCATGATGTCTTTTGGCCCATATGAGGCCCTTAGTAACCCTTGGCCCCTTAACGGCCCGTGGTAAAACTAGCTCGTAATGAACAGTGTATCACTTTATATCCATTAACAGCCCATTATTCTGTTGGGCCGTTTCCAGCCCATGTTATCTTTCGGCCTTCTCAGGGCCCATTTATTCTTGGGCTCATTTCTAGCATTTGGTTACTTACGGCCCGTTACTGTCATTTTCTGCTTGTTGGCCAAATTCAGCCCGTGGTTACAGTCGGCCTGTTTTTGGCCCGTTAATACGTTGGGCCGTTTTCATGTCAAAAAAACCCCGTTGGGCTATTTTCATAGAGTTATCAAATACGGCCTATTAACGGCCCGCTATTGTCCATGAATAGTACGGCCCATGATTGGCGAAATGATGATACGCCCCGTAGAAGGCCCATGGATCCTACGGCCCGTAAAAGGCCCATGGATCGTATGGCCCATAGACACTACAAGAATACCCCTTATAAAGCAATGCACATTCTACAACATTTTAGCTATACGTTGTAAAATTCATAATAGATATGCATATTAAAGGTTGCAGATATGCGTTGCAGATTTACATCTCTTGACCCTATCGTGGGACATATACCCAAAAAACAAGGAAGGAGAGAGAGATGCGCCAGAAACAGATCCCCCGATGCCCCTCCTCTCTCCCAAGTCGCCGCCACCAACCACCTCATCACCCTCCTCTCCCCCTCGCCGCCGGCCCTCCCCTGCCCTCCTCCCACCTCGCAGCTCCGGAGGCTACCGGATCCGCCGCATCACCCACCCACCCACCCACTTATCCCTCTCACATCTCATCTCTCTCTCTCTTGATGCGACTCTTCGTTGCGCCACCTGCGGCGGCTGATTCAGGCGATGTCCGGCTGGCGAATCTCGCCATCGCGAAGCACAACCTGACATCCAATCACACCATGGAGCCCTTCCATGCATCTAGATCCGGCGGTAGCGGCCACCAAAGCCCACCCGCGACCTTTTCCCGATGGCTAGGGCATCGGCTCAGGCGCCGGTGGCCATGTCGTCCTCTCTTCCGGTGAGTGAATCCCCTCCCCTGGCTCTGGCCTCTCTCTCTCTTCCCCTTTCTCTAACCTCTGTTCTTCTCTTCTCCTATAGATGTCTAGGTATACACCCCTGATTCTATTGCTGCTAATCCCTGTCAAAAAAGTTTGGCCCTTGTGCAATTCATTGACGAACACTGATTGGCCTGTAGACTGACTTCTGATCTCCGTTGATTTACATTTATGCACTGATTGCTACTCTATTAAATTAGAAATTATTAGATACCAAGGGAGCATCAATTTTTTAAAAATTCTTATGCGCTGCTAAGTGCTAACTCATCCATCCTTGATAGATGAGTCGTTAATCCTTTCTATTTTTAATATGTAGAGAAGCACTACTTCATATGTGCGGACCCCATGTTAAATAGTCTATTACAAGAGTTACAATATTTAAGGAGGGATCCAGTCTTAATAGATCTCTGTATTGCAGTTGTGATGAGTTACTAATCAAAGTTTTTGTTGCAATTTCACACTTTTTGGGAGTCTGATGGTCAGGTTATTTAGGTGGAGGTAGTAGCTTGCTAATGGTGGCTTTCACGACCAGCGCAAATACTAGTGGACGTGGACCTGTTGGGGAAAGCACGTACATCTTTGTGTTTAGTGAGCAGGTGAATTAATAATCCACATTGTTTCTTCTATGATTTTGCTTTGATGTTGTTGATATGATTCAGAACACTGATAAATAAGATAGTACACATTTTCTTTGTCATTTGGTTATGTGATTGTCCTCTCATACACTAGAGGAGGGTAGTGGAGGCAAAACTGGGCCACGACCCCCCTTCCAAAATTATAAAAAGAATTTTATACCAAGTTTAATCACTACTTTAGCACAGCCCAGGAGATAATGCCCAGTAGCAGTCTAGGAACAGCGTCCATCCTCGATTCTCCATGGCTCCGATAGACTGTTACTGCAGGGCTAGATCACTACCAGGCCACAGCTATTGTGAACCATCATCCGCTGACATGATTTGAGCGATCGGCCATTGTGAACTCGTCCGTTTGTCTGATGACCTCCTTGGCTCCTCCTCTTTATCAACTTGTCTATCGCCTTCTTATCAGCCGGAGGCTTGGAGCTGCATGCCACTGACACCGGCAAGCCACCACGTCGGACGATGGATGCACCAGCACTTGTGCGCACTAGACCTTAATCCTCTTGCTGGGTTATGGTGCCTTGTTGATTGAAACCAAACGCCTTGGACACTGCTGGTTGGTGCTTTGTGCTTGCCTGGCTAATTGCTTGGTTAGTTTACTACAGAAAGTGTATGTCCTATTTTTTGATTGGAATGGAGAGAGTAACTGATAAGTGAGGTGTGATGATAATTTATTCATATAGATGTCCACTGCATCGGTTAAATGCTGGAAAATTTGATGCATTATAAGTTCCTGATTTAGATATATAGCAACAATGGAAACGACATACTATTTAGTCATATAATTATGGGAACCCTACAAATTATCGCTTACACATGTTTTATGATGAGTAGCTTTTTCATGCATATTGTGTGTTTTTAGATGGATTTGGCCCCCTGTTGTGTTTTGGTCACGCTCCGCCGCTGCTCTCATAGCATGCAGTTATTATATATGCACTTGGTTCAAGTCAATGCAAAGGATTCATCTATACCAACTACTTATCTACTAATCTAAAAAAGATACTTATCTACTATCGATGTACATCATAGTGCAAAAAAAAACTGAATCCTAATACCCCACTTAGATGCAACCTACACCTGAGCTTTATGCATGTTCATGTGCAAACATTCATACACTAAAGCTTGCAGCAAGCACACACACATATACACCGGCAGTAGCTCACTGTTAATCATCATATTAGTCATTCGTTAAATAGAGGCTCACTGTTTGTTTGTGCGCAGGTTTCCGAAGAAAGAAATACTCAATGCCATTCGGTGGTTTTCAATGTGCCAAGCTCTACATTCATAGTACATCATTGAGTTTTACCTTCAAATAAGACTATTTCCGTTGAGGTGATTATTTATTTATTCCTTTATTGCTTAGATTAGCTCTAACCATTTTTCAGCCTTCTTTTCTGCTCTTATTCAACTATTTATGTACTCCTATCTCGCAAATTGTGTACCTATTGTTGTGTGTAATTTAATGTGAGGCACCGCACTCATCCGTTCCGGCACTGCCGAGATGGAGGCGACATCACGGACGGCTGGAGCTGCGAGTATATTTGTCCAAGATACAGCAGTGTCCGTAGTAATAGTTCTGGTAACTATCCGCGATCTCCATATGTTAACTGTTTGCGAAGACGAAAATGCAAGTAATGTTCTTCTTAGATACTCTTGCCTTTTTGATTTTTACATTGCTAAAGTGACCACTGAGCTCATACCACTTTGATTCATAAATTGCTGAATTACCCTCATGAACTCTTGCTATCATGGTTTGTAAATTGCTGAATTTCCCATTATGTCGCTTGCACTGTTCCATACAAGCAGTGTCTATTATGCTTTTAATCCGTCAACTAAGTAGGTACTATGTTATTAGTGGCTTGCTTTTAGGCCACAACCAAATCTGTTTATTTTTCTCCGAGTCTGTTTATGTTTGTTTTGTGACCTAAAGTAGTATATTGAGTTGTAAGGGAATACTTTCAGGTCGCAACTTTTCTTTGTAATCGTTGTAATCTAGTCGGGCAACCAATGTTTCGAAAGTAATGACCCATTGTAAGAAGTAATGTTTCCTATTTGCATTGTGTATTAACAGTTCATTTTGTTATTTTATTTGTAGATTCAAAAGATATACGGATGATTACATGGGTGCGTGGCAAGTATACTGCAATGATGATGATGATGATGTTCTTGGTTCACGATGAAGACGATGATGGATGTTCTCAGTTTTAGTTTAGTTGTAGGGATGCTTTTCCTGTTGGATGATGTTCGTCGGTTAAGTTTTAGTTTAAGTTGTAGGGATGTTGATGGATGATTTTAGTTTAAGTTTTGCTGTCAAGAGAATATTCAGGTTATGCATCACATCTGGATGTTATTCCTCCTGTAATATCAACTATTGTAATCCCACAATTTTTTTCAATATATGATTTCTTCCTGTCATGCGTATATTTTTTATTCCGACTTGATATACATACTTATTACCATTATGTGGAGCATTAATTTAATTACTAGCAATATATAAAATATTATTCACATTTTATATGTAAAACACCTACAACATTGCAAATTCTTTGTGGCTAAGTAATAGGATTTGAAATCCTGTAGATGAGATTTGAATTCCTGGACATTAACCACCAACGTATATGAGTGTTGTAGAAGTCAGTTTTATGTGTTGTACTCTTGCAACGGTTCCTTTTAGCAACGGAAGTATAACCGTTGCATTATGCGCTAGCAACACTGGATAAGGCTACGCATCCAAAACCGTTGGTAAAGACTCTAGCAACGCATATATGGACATTTAGATACGAAAAAATGTGTTGCTATATGAGGGGTCCTGTTGTAGTGAGAAGGCCAACGGATCCTACGGCCCGTATAGAAGGCCAATGGATCCTACGGCCCGTAGAAGGCCCATGGATCATAAGGCCCGCAAGAGGCCCATGGTTACAACAGTTCGTGTGTTGCCATGATTATTTTGGCCTAGTTTCCAAAAATAGGTTATTGGGGCCACTAGAAAAACACAGAAAAAGAACTGCAGTGACTACAAGCAAACAACTAAACAAGACAACAAGGAAATAAATAAGCAAGCAATTAACGCTAGACTATTACCGCTATTACACATATTACATCCACTAGGCATCAAAGTTCGCCACCAGTGCAAATATAGGGAACAAAGCAGCATATTACATACACTGGCCGTCAAAATTGGCCACCAGTGCAAATAAATGCGGCAGCAAAACAAGAGCATAACTGAAACAACTTCAGAAGAGCTCAAGAAACATGGTATCCACCATGCTGGCAATAAGCTTAGCAAGCTTATTAGCTTTGTCCTGTTTGGCGCTAAAATCCTCCAACGCTTTTTGTTGCACCAGAAAGTATGCATCTGAATGCTCCAGGGACTTTCGCAGTCCTTCCGCTTCTTGTCGCAGCACAGCTGATTGATGTCGTTCAGCTTGTAGTTGAGACTCAAGAAACCGAACTGATTCAGATAGTGAGTTTGAATAGCTTATGCAAGCGGTAGTGGCCAGTAACTCGAACACTAAACCAAGACAGGACTTTGGGGTTGTCTCACTGTCTTTGAGATAATCTTCCTTAGCTGTTTTATCAGCTTTGTTGGAGACCAACAAGGATGTGTCACTATCCTGAACCTTATCTGCATTACTTCCTTTACCATTGCTTAATAAGGCACTCTTCCCCAATATTATGTTAGCATTCTAAAAGAAGAAACAAGCAGACACATAACAGGTTTAACATGTACTAGTATATGAAACTCATTTCGGTGAACCAGTTCATTAGTAAGGTGGACAGGATGAAACTACCAAGTCTTCTATTGCCAAGTACTAGTACATAATAAAAGCATCAAAAAACGTATATCCATGTCCTATGGTCACTGCATTGTCTTGCCAAATCAAAATACAGACACGGTTCAAATCATATCAGTTCAAGACAAAGCAACAGTGAAAGAATACAAAGCGTGGGAAACTACACGGCACAACAAGATTTCAGATGGGTACCACGGGTCTACATGTACAACAACACTATTGGCTCTGTTGTCATGCTAGTAATGTGCATGATATGAGAAGTCAACTCTATACACAATTAAATTTGAAATCAACAGAGCTATTGATAAGAGCAAGCCTGTTAAAGAAACATGCGTGAACATACCTGTTGTGCCATTGGAGTTTCGATTGGATTCTTCAATTTAAAAATAAGTTTGTATGAGCAAATACAGTGATACAAGACCAAAGTAGTATGCACGACAGCAATCATAGTTAAAAAAGGCGCGCCTAAGCGACATTGGCGAAATGCATTGCGCATAACTACGCTTAATCTATGCATAACTGCGCATAAGCATGTGCTTTGGTCAGTAAAGCGCAAGGCGGTGGCAAAACACACAATTAACGCCTAGCGCTTTTTTGAACTATGATAGCAATGGAATCTTAAATTAGAACAGTTGTTCTTCAAGTTTAGGCACTTGTTCTACATGAACAGAGTACAATAAGACGCAAGAATATAATGCTTAAAAATAGAAAATGAGCTCATAGACCTTACCACATTCTTGGTTTGGGACCAGTACAGAACAAGGCGTTCCTAGTCATCGTCCAGTAAATGTGTCTCAGGTGAACGGAAGGGAATTTGATGAGTTTCTTTGCCAGTGAAGTATGTTTTCTTCAGGTAATTCCAATACTACCACCAAGCATTCTTGAAGATAGCAGAGGTATTAGCACAGGTTACCTCATCCCGAGTTTCCAAATCGGTCCTTCTCTATAGAGAAAAATGGGAAAATTTGATGTATTATAACCATCATGGAGGTTGAATGTATGGGACAAAGCAAAGTAATTGCCATGAATAACATTACTTACACATAACTCCTGGACAAACACCTGCAACTGGCATTTTCCTTCATCTTCAGTATAATATTTCCAAGATGGGAAGATACGCACATATGATTTAACAACATCAAATGCGATAGATGCTAAACTACGACTAGCTGGTTGTGCTTCCTCCACAGGAATAGGCGTACTAACCGGTGGAGTTAGGGTTCGCCGTGGTAGTACTAGCCCTTTGGGCACTGGAGCTGCCTTACTAACTGCTCTTTTTTGGGAGCTCTGTGGTGGAGATGGTGATGTGTCAACAGGAACTGGGTTACTATCTGGTGGGGTTGGGGTTAGATTGGGTGAGGCTGGTTCTCTGTCCATCGCAGTAGGGGTACAATCTGCGAGAGTTTGGGTTATGTGTGGTAGGGCTGGTTCTCGTGCATGTACAACCGAGGTGCTATCTCCACCAAGAGGTAGCACTATTTTAGTTGGTTCTCTGTCCATCACAGTAGGGTTACAATCTGCGAGAGTTTGGGTTATGTGTGGTAGGGATGGTTCTCGTGCATGTACAACCGGGGTGCTATCTCCACCAAGAGGTAGCATTGTTTTATATGAAGACCGTGTTTTTAGTCCGCTAAATGCTGTCATCACCCGCTCCACTTCAAATGGCTGATAAACAGGAAACATAGTTGAATGTACAGACATTGTATGAGATACAGATGCAATAAATAGTTGGAAAAAAGAGGGCATGAAATAGTTGACATGTATATTGTTTAACTAAAACGGATAGCATGACATAATTTCACATATATGATGTCTATCTAAACTGGATAGCATAGCGTAACATAATTCAAAGAAATGATGAATAACTAAACAGGATCGCATGACATAATTCACCTACATGTTATCTAAGTAATTAGGATCACATCATTTAATTCACATATGTGATTTATATGCTAAACAGAGGGCATTAGATATGATGTCTGAACTAAGAACATGGTGTTGAATATTATGTATATGATGTCTAAACTATGCAATGCAAGACACCATAAGCATGATATGAGCAGTATAACTATGCCAAGTTAGAGCATACACCTCGATGGGGGAATAGGACTGGTCATCTGTCTCTGAATCCATCTCCGAGGAGCTATTGGGACCCAACAAGAGATCTGCTTCGACAGGTAGCACTGTCTGCTCTGAAGGCCTTGTTTTCACTCCAGATTTTTCAATCTCCCACCCAAATGGCTGATTCACAGGAAGAGTCGTTTAATGTACAAACATTGTCGACAAATGGAAATGTAGTGAAGAAAAGGATGGGCAAGATATCATTCAAATATATGATGCCTGGTTAAACAGGATGGCATTGCACATTTCACGTATATTATGGCTGGCTAAAAGACATGTGACTGCATAATTCCCATATATGATATAGAAACTAAACAGGTGGCATTACAGAACATGTCTAAACTAAGCAGATGACATATATGATGTCAAAAGTAGGCACTGCAAGGCAACATATGCATGATATGACTAACATCATCATGCCAAGGTAGAGCAAACACCTTGGGAGGGTAAATAGGAGTGGTCAGCGGCGTCTGAATCCGCCTCAGAATAGATATCTTCCTCTGGATTACAATCTGGAGAGGGGTGGGGAGGGTTTGCCATTGAACCCACCATGGAGCGATGTTTGCATGACATTGTATTGCCGCGCAAAACTCTTCTCTTTTTCTCTACTTGTTCAGCATGACGGTGTACAATATCTGACATGCATACGAAAAAATATGGTGAGATTATGTAAGGAGAGCATGCAGAAACTTAGAGTGATGGTAACAACCAGTGGATGGTTCAAAAAATAATGATAGCAGGCTGATGATTGCTTTAATTTAATAAAAAGATAGATGATGATTGCTTTACTATTTGTTTCCCACCCAAGATGAACAACATAGGCATACCCTAGGTGAACCAGATATTAGATAGAGATACTATTCATTGCTTCCTTGATATGTGCCCCACAACTAATTTAGAACTCAAGTTTGAACATTAATTTGGACCTGACTTGGAGTCCAAGAGGTGAACAGGACGATAAAGTAGCATGTAATTTTAAGCAATGCATAACATAAGCACAAACAAAAGAGTGCGACCTCTCTTGTGGACCCGTGTACTCCTCAGGTTCATCTGCTGAGTCAGTGATGGTGATGTCGTTGCGGTGGGTACCGGCGGCAGGGAAGGATATCTGAGGCGGCGAAAGAGAGTCAGGAGTCGTGATGTCTGGTTTGGTGGATGTTTCTGTCGATGGAGTAGCTCAGTTGAGGTGGACGACGTCGTGGCGGGAGCAGGACAAACCACACAGAGTTCCCTTCGACACCTACCTGTAACTGAAGTAATTCTATAAGGGCTCATTTGGCTTGCATGATTCTAAAAATGTAGGGATAGGAAAAACACCAGAACAGGATAGGAATGAACATCGTAAACAGAGCATTTGTAAACACAGGATTTCTGTCAACTTGAGTGTTTGGTTTACATGAATTGGAAGAGCAGAGGAATGCAAAGAAACATGGCCGAAATAAAGTGAAACCATATAAAAGCGTGTACAGTTAGAATGTTATTCTGCCACTAATGCACTTGGTCTTGTTTTCATGCATAGGATTTTGAAAAGTAGGTCTAGGTGGATGTTTTGCTTCATTCCTTTCAACAAAATGCATGAATAATTGAATAGTAGAGTGCCATTGGAAAATTCCCTATTGCTATGTTTTTCCGTCGAACCAAAATAGCCCTAAGGGATCGACATGAATGTATAGTAATAAGTGATGCAACAAGTGTACAACCTCTTTGTCGTAGTTGTGTCGACCTCAACATCATTGGGTTGGTCGCTGAAGCAGTTGAGGCAGAGGTGGCTGTCGGAGGTGCGGAGGAAGATCTTAGGAATCTGTAGATGGCGTCGATGGCACTGTTGTGTTGTGATGGATCATTCTGTCATTGGAGCAGCCCCGCTGAGCTGTAAGACGTCAAGACTGAAGCTGCACAAGACAGACATCATCAATCTCAAGTGGGATTCTAATAGCATCTCCAATAGATGATGTAAAATAGATGTAAAATTTACATCACCAAAGACTACCTGACTACAACAGATGAGGTAAAAACTATTGACTCTGAACTTAACTTTCAAAACTGAAATTTACTGTGGAATCTGAATGTTACTATCGAAACTGAACGCAATGGTAGCAGAGAGGCAATTGACATGTAGTTTAGGGATGGCCTGCGGTTCATCTTCAACCTGCACCCCCCTAAGCCGCCAGCCACCACTGACCGAACCGCCGGCCCCAACGCCGGCTCGCCGCCCCGAAACAACTCCCCACTACCGGTCTGCCACCACCCCGGCCAGCCCTATAGGCCCCCCGCCCCCACCCTGACCCCTAAGATAGATAGTGGGGTAC